>NC_051163.1:31219054-31368255 GCF_013339745.2 Dermacentor silvarum | reverse complement strand
AATAATAGTAAGTTTGCTTATGCGGCATGTTCTTACGGAAAAATATTGTTTCAAGAAAACCTGTGTGCCATGTACTTAATTATTTTATACATATTTTCCAGTATCTATGGCTTGTTCTCGGTTTGTTCATTCCAGCCTTCACTATGCAACTAATGCAACGCGTGTCTGCATTGGTGGTTCATTTCTTTTATTTTTTTAAAATCATTTCATCAAATGCTTGTCGCTCTTTGGCTGTGTATTTATGTGGGCACTGCCCGAAGTATCCATAAGCGTCCATTATATTTAACGCAAATTCGAACATGTTAATGCTACCTGCTCCATATTACTAGTGCGTTTGTTTCCTTCGTCTACCTATTTAACGTACCTTGCCTCTCGGTCGGTTTACTTGGCAATCGAGCGTTGTGCAAAGTGTGGCGAGAAAAGTGCCAACGTTTACAATATCGTAAAATACACTAATTGATCAATCAGTAAAACATTCGTTACAAGTGGAAGGAGAAGTCACCAAACAGAAGGTTGAAACATAAAACAAAACATTTTTTTCGACAATTTTCTTAGGAGAGACCCTCCTTCAATTTTGACCACTTACTACACTGGTCTGGAAAGTTCTCGTCGATCAAGAAACTGGACAGCCATTATGAGTTGGTCAAAGCGTTGAAATGTCAAAGTAACTCGCTTTCACGATTTCTTCGTCGAAATGTGCATGTCATTTCCATCGTTTCAGACTGGCATGCCACTGAATTACTCAGAAGACACAACGGCCACTATGGAAGTTGGCAGACGAACCGGGTGGAAGGTCGCTAACATTTTCATGAAGCAATCGTGAGGCGAACGTAACCTGGCTGCACAGAGCGGTTACAGAACCAGCAAGACAGCACTAACCACGGTCGAGTTCTGTTCACTCAAAATACAGAGGCCTGGATGAACGAGAACGTTTGGAATGGAAGACACCAGACAAAAGAACGCTGATCACAATACTCTGTTGTTGTAGTTCCCCGCAGCACTGTGAATGTGGAGGTGAAGCCCACAGAAAAGCAATGATAAAAAAGCAAGCCCGCCACCAAGCAATTACAACCTGAACAGGTCTAACAGATGTCTTTTTTAACCGAGAATCAGAAAGACGCTGAGGACAAAGACGCGAAAAAAAAAAAAACTTTTCCTGTTTCTTTCAGGAGATACAAGTGGCCGTGTAGAGGCACCTTCTCGCAGTTTTTTTTTTTTTTTTCTTTCCTTCCAGTGCTAGAATCACCATGGGCCTTTTCACACTATCCGTTTGTGGTAGCAGTATATTGACACATCCGCAAGCGAATTACCCTCAGGTGTTTCTTATAATATGAACTGGCCTTACCTTCTTTTAATTTGGAGGCTGCGCGCAGTTTGTTTTCGGAACGTCTTGCTGTTGTCAACTTTTTTTTTAACTATAGCCTCCTACTAACTTCCAAAGCCTTGCATTCACAAAAGCAACCTATACTACCCTCGGGCTGCCTTGATTCTTTCGCACACGAGTCGGCGCCTTGTAGTCGACTCATTGTGTTGCATTACGAAATATTTCTGTGCGTGTTTGATATTACAAGTGGCTGAGATACTTTAGGAGCAATCCAGTTCGGTGTTGGCCTCCTATTAGGAGAGTAAAAATGCCTGAAGCAGTGGCGGAAAATATTTGATGCTGTTAGCATTCCTTTTGCACTTACTCCGGCTGGCGGTATTTCTTTATGTAATTATATATCAATGTCCGTGCCTGACCTCTTTCTAGCCAACCTGGATCACTAGGTAATCCATGGTCTAATAGGTTGAGCACCGGACTGCTGTGGCCCACTGGGGGAACTGAGTTGAAAAACAATCATCGGACCTACTCGAGTCTCTGGTTAAGTAATTATGGGTATGTGGTGCTCCTCGAGGAATCTCTCTGACGTGTTACTGATTATGTGCCGCGGTGTATGCGCCGCTTTTCGATGAACCAGGTTTTGACCCCAACTTAGTCCACAGGGTGTCGGCCACTGAGTACGCGCGAGTAATAAACATATTTGATGCCAACTTGCATCACTGGCTGTGTATGACTACGCATGTGCCACCTTTCACAATAGTAACTATATAAAGCACATACTCAACAATTACCCACGAACTATAAGATAGATTACTAATAGCAATAAAGTCACCAATCATCTCTAAAGAATGAATGAACTGCCAACATAGTTATTAAGAGCTGCGTGAGCGACGTTTGATTTCAGGTCTCGTACATTTCTGCTTTATTTTAGGGAATAAAGAAAAATCCGTTGTCTATTGGACATTTCCGAACTTCTTGCCTGTACTATACGTCTATTCAAGACTATTTATGATTTCTTGAGCTCCTATTTGAATGTAAATATGTATATGAGATTTCTACAATCTTAAAGCGCATACTCAAAGGAAACGGAAGCCGTAACTTGCATCTTCGGAAATGTATTCTTGCAGGAATATCAGCGATACCTGCGAAAATACAAATTTCTCACTCATCTCGTTCTGCCTAACTAAAAACAAGAAGTGTTCGTGTTCTTCGCTAACCATCAACTATCTATAAGCTAGCAAAATGCGAACTAGGTAATAAGAGCATGCCTTGTCTGTTTAAGCTGATTTCGTGCTTCTCTTTCGCCCCCATTTCATCGACCGAAGTCACTTTCCTTCACGATTTGTTTCGTAATAGACACTCTACTAATTGCTGAGCACAGTGCGCAGCTACGCTTGGAAGCTCTAATCCGCAAGAATCCTTCTCACACACGGCGCAGCGCAAGAGCACTTCGTGTATTTTCGTCCCGAATGATGGCAAAGTTCCGGTCCCCTGTCTGCTAATTCCTTTCGTTTCTTTTAGCCCATAGCCTTAGCCGGAACGATTCTCTTCAGGAATGTTGTTGCGTTTACGTTTTCAGTTTTCAGCAAAATGATAGTTACACGTAACAGAATTGCACTTTTCATAACGCCTGCAGCAAAATTGTCCTCCTTTCATAGCGAAGGCATATGTAGCTTGAAGACAATAGTTATAATAATGAAATTGGTTGGCTGACTCTAGCAAAAGTTGCTGAGTTAGAAAGATCCTAGGAATTCGCGACCAGTAAGTAATCATGCATTGGCCACACGTTGCTCCTGCCTAAATAAATGACTGTTTTGATAAGTAAAGAGGCCATGCATATAGGATAAAAATGAAAATGATACAATAATTTCTGCGGTTAAGCTTATTTATTTATTTATTTATTTATTTATTTATTTATTTATTTATTTATTTATTTATTTATTTATTTATTTATTATTTATTTATTTATTTATTTATTTATTTATTTATTTATTTATTTATTTATTTATTTATTTATTTATTTATTTATTTATTTATTTATTATTTATTTATTTATTTATTTATTTATTTATTTATTTATTTATTTATTTATTTATTTATTTATTTATTAGCATTCTTCGGGTGCTAAGCCAACCATTGGGTCCGTGGATATGTGGCATGTACAGCTATGTGCCGCTTTTCAACGAAGCTCTTTCATGCCAAATTGGGTGTTTGTTTTCAAAACAAACAATAGTAATAATAAGAATAATAATATAATAATATTTTGGTGCCACTATAAACATTGCAGCTATTCAATAGCAAAACAAAACGTTCCGGTGTTTGGATGGAATCGAACGCGCGTCCAATATATTCAGGCAAACTTGTGTGAATGTTTGTTTATTCACACAAGCGCCACGCGCGCACATTTCGGTACCACCGCTGAATGACGCAGCATGTTCAGCCGGAAGCGCCAGAGAGGCTGCAGAGGCGCGTGATGGATGAGGCTGCATGCACGCCTCATCCATGACGCGCATCTGCTGCGGCATGTATCGATGTGTCGATTAGAGCACTGCACGGGCTCGGGCTTACCCGAAAGCCCGGGCCTGGCCCGGCCCGTGGGCCGGGCATGGCCGAGTAGAGCAGTTTTTTTTCACGAGCTCGGGCCGGGCTCGGGCACGGCGTGTGCTTTTTGACCCGGGCCCGGGCCGGGCTCGGGATTTTTTGACACGGGCCCGGGCCTGGCTCGGGCTTTCTGGTGGTGCGCATGTAACGTGCAGCGAGTTATTCTCGGGCGTCTCAACTCTGAAAAACATGTAATGTATTTTTCGGTCTCGGGCCGGGTTCGCGGGCCGGTTTCGAGCCGGGCTCCGGCCGGGCGCGGGCCGGGCTCGGGCCGGGCGCGGGCCGGGCGGGTAACGTAGATTATTTCCGGGCCTGGGCCGGGCCCAGGTCTCGCCATAAAAGTTTTATCAGGCTCGGGCAGGCCGCCCAATGAAAAAACGGGCCCGGGCCGGGCCCGGGCTGCAAAAATCAGCCCGTGCAGTGCTCTAGTGTCGATACATTATTTCGACGCTAATCGCATTAACGACGACGTTAATCGTGAGATAGGCTCTGCGGGAAATTCTCGTTATTTATGGATCGGAAGTGATGGCAATAACCTAATAAACTTGCGTGCTTCTCCACATAAACTAATTTCAATGAAATTAATTCTGCGGTTTGACGTGCCTTAAAAGAGAACACGATCCAATTACGAGGCACGTCAAAATGAGGCACTCAAGAATAATTTTCACCACCCGAGGTCCACTGGTGAGCACCCAAATCAAAGTACACGAACATGTCTGCATTTCAACCCATATAAATGCGACTGCCGCGGCCGGGAGCGAACCCACGACCTCAAACTCAGCAGCGCAACGTCATAGCCGCTGAGCTACCACGGCGGGATTCCATAACTATAAATTGTTAAATTAATGAACGATGATAACAATTGCAGTAGTCATACATTTAAGCTACGTGGCAGTTCGCACAGAAACGCGTGGCACTCAAATGAAATAAAAAAATGAATAAGCGACAAATACGTTAGACGTATCACATTCCTCACATTCACATGTACGCATTATAGACAACTGTCTTAGTGTTCACAGACATTTCACTAACGCTTTATGGAACGTGGCCAATTTTCTTTCTTCTTGTGACTACTCTGGCTGAGAAAAAGGTACAGTAACAGAAATCAGACGTTACTCTCCCGAGATCTGGTAGGGACCCCAGGCAAAAGGCGATACAGTAAGTATAGCTCGACTGTGATCCGGTGCCCCTCAGTACACGACATATGACCGCTGAGGAACAGGAGTAACCAAAATGCATGATTCCAGTAATTTGTACCACGAACGCACCGGCACGACGCACTTCGATCTTCCAGAACAGCATTTAAATCATGTAATTGTTTAAGCGTGACATGGTTCCTAAATTTGGGGGCACGTTACAGAGTGCCAGATGGTAGAAGTCATCCGGAGTCCCCTACTACGGTATGCCTCCTCATCATATCGTAGTTTTGCTACGTACAACTATAAAATTTATCACGTGGTTCCTGAATAAACTACTTGTTTAAAAAAATCTTTTTGCATGCCCTAATGAGGCAAAACAGCATACATTTCGCTGTAGAGTACTGATGCAGTGTTTCGGCCGAGCTTATTCCGCAAAATTATACATAAAAAAAATTGAGTTCCATACCAACACGCACGAAATACGTCAGTCGGTTTCCGGTTAGATGCCTACATAACTATGTTCTGAGGCAGTATTAGCCAGCATTTTTTTCAATGAGAAGTGAAGTTCAACTCTTGATACTCGATTACGCGATACTGTGTCAGAGTTTACCTTTACTTGCAACATGAAGGGAAATGCTGCGCTGGACGATTAAGCTCCATCTATGCTCAAGGCCTATTCATTTAGCGGTACACTCGAGACAATTGTTTCTTTTGAAATGTGCGGTCATAAATGTCTGATGAAATACACGACAGTTGAGCGTTCTTTGGCGTTTTCTAAGCACCGTATATTATTACATTACGGCACGGTGTTTTGTGTGTCTGGTGCCTGACGTTAAAAGGTGTTTGATGGCACATTTTGTGAAAAAGAAAGTTTTTCGTAACCACTGTTGCTCTCGTCACTCCGGATGAAGCGAAACAGCGTTCGCAAAGCTTTCATCTATCTTCTAAGTTTCAAAAATGTCTTGACAGCTTCGAATTCCTAAGAGCGTGTAAACATTTTAATTTAATAGGCAGCTTTAAAAGACCACTATGTAAGCTTCATTCACTGTCCAAAGTGATGTGTTTCTCCGAAGAAATCTTTTTTTATCGGTGGCACTGCATGAATTTGTGCGAACGTTCTTGTAAATAGTGCACGTGCGTATCAAACTACCACTGTTACTGTGAACTTTGGCGCTATTCAAATTTTGCTTTGGCGGCCCGAGACACAAGATACTCTGTTCAACGTAGTTTCTAAATACAATATTGATAGAGGCTAAAAGCTTCGCTATAAAATAACCAAGATAAGTGGATTGCACCGTGCTCGTATAATATGCGCTCCTGTAATAGTCATTTATAGTTTGGAGTATGGATATATGAAATTAAAACGAAACATTCCGTTTACGGACGTTGTCCAGTGGAATACCGATATGCACTAACGTTGGACCAACACTGGTCGGCTCCTTGTGCTACAGTCGCAGACTCCGGATTAGTAGTATATTGGTCAATGCAGCATAGCTACGAATGGTTTCTGCATACGGGAGGTGCTTCCCTGAAACGCCTTGCCGACAACGTAAATTATAACCAGTTTTAAATGGAGTGCAGCATCATAAGCGATAGAAACAAGCCCCCCAGAGATATTCAACGGCTATCTCAGGTGCGTTATCCGGCACATGTATAAAAACAGGCCGGCATGCACTCTCGTTGACCATGCCCTCATTCTTCAGAAGCAACGTTAGATTGATCCCAGAATAAATTCGTTTAGGTAAGACAGCCCAGCAGCTTCCGTGTTCAGAATCCCAAGCACTCTTTCGCCTCAGAGCTGTTCATCATCCAACCGACTTAGATTAGTGCGAATAGTGCAACTCTATAGGCTTCTCTTGCAAGCTACATAAGGGCTACACTCTTTACAAAGTGGTGATCGCAGTCAGACATTCTAGGAGATGGTCCCTTTTCTTGCCACGATGTTTTTCTCGGTCTTTCAGGGTCCCTCGCTGCTCAGGCGTAGAAGAAACCCCAGAGGCACTGGCACGCTGCCTGGTTGTGCCCTGCATACAAAACGAGCCGAGAGTGGCGCGAACACGCTGCCCGTGTCTACCAACAATGACAAAATAAGTTTGGCATCGAAGCACACGCGAGCTGTTGTGGACACTGGACAGAGAGAATGGAATCCGGAAAGAGCTGAACAAGACAACCCTAGTGCCTAATTTGCATTCAGGAAAACGAAGTGTACCGTCCCCCTTTTTCTATGTGCCTCCACCAAACCACAATGTATAACGACGTTCGGGTGAGTGATGACATAAGTTTCTTCTTCGATTCTGTGTGTGCATCGTCCCAATAAGCACACTGTGAGCACACAGCAGAGAGTAAGAGACAGACGCGAACACACATACCAGAGCTCAGCGATCTCTTCGAACAACAACTGGCTGTCGCAGTGGACATTTCCACCGCCATTTTCTCGAGAACGTGCTTATTGAGCATGGCTTGTATAGGCACATTGTTTACTCTGCGATGACGAGCAAAGTTCTGTTATTTAATTTGTATCGTCGGACGGCATATAGGAAGCTGAGGATGATGAGAAACCAATAGCGTTTTCTGCGAAAAAATGTGCTCAAAAGTTACAATCGAAAGAATGCATCACTTCTCCCGGAAACGTTGATACATTAGATTGAGTTCAAAAACATTTGCCTATTGTTATTTTGGCCGTCTATTTTCGAAGTACTATTGTAGAAAGAAACGCCATACGTTTACTTGCTTAAAATTGCAACCACATTGAAGTGAGAGTTGGTTTTTCAGTAACGCTAACATTCTCTAGTTCATTCCTGAAAAAAAGAAACAGCTCGTGATGGTGCTCTCTCGCAGCAAATGGGATGTTGCAGCCAGCCTATCCAATGGTACACCAAAATAAAGAATTTACTTGTGTAAGTCTGAACTACCTCGCCAGAGGGGGAAAAAAAAGGAGTTTGGGACGCTTGCTTAACGTAACGCTGCCGTCTCTGTGATTACCGCGCCTCATTTCTTTTCGCTCTTCTGTGTACACAGGAAACCCAATAACGCCAAAGGAACGAATCGATTGAAAAAGAGAATCTTCGCGGCACCGAAGGCTCTCAGAAGCACAACGAGTAAGTAATTTTCAAGTGTGGTAAGGTAATCTTATATTGTTCAGAGATAGATGCAGTGAAACGATTCGTCCTACGACAAGAACAACCAAAGAAGCTGCAATTCAACGTATCATGCTTGAAGGCTTCAAGATCTCCATTTGCGTTGCGAATGCCGACAAAAAGTGAGAAAAAAAACTGTTGAATAAGAACTATAAGAACTTTCGACCAGATATATAACCAGGCTCAAGAGAACTCATTCATAGGATAGATGTTAGTCGGACAGTATATGTAGAAAATTGTATTCCTCTGTGGAAGAAGCCCCCCTCCCCCCGCAGAAAAAAAAATTCATTCTGACACTCTATGGTGTGCGGCGCATTTCCTATTATGTGGCAAGGCTGATGAAACGAAAAAAAAAAAATAAAGCATATAATTCCTTCCTCGCTGCAAAATATTGCTCCTTTCTTTGTGTGGCGGAAGTGATTCGGGTTCTCGTATGTCGGCATTACCGTACCTTCTCGCGTCGGACCTTCTAATAAGTTGCAGTTGCTTAACAGTGGTCAAAGAAGGAATTTCATTGGAGTTAACGTTTTCTACAAGAGGTACTGTCTTCGTCAGTTTTTTTGACAAAGAATAATCGCCTTGTGGAAACAGAAGCCCCGCGCAATTTCGTGTTCGATCTCTATTGATCACTTCAAACCTCCATTCCTGTGAACCTTGGTGTTTAGTTTCAGTTGCGCTATTTAAAATGTTCACCAGGATGGTTGTGTGTGCGGGGCAAGGGCTTGCGTCGCGTTAAAAATGCATATAGCCATAGAAAAGCATAGAGCCATTGGCTCGAGCCACGACGCTCGAGCCAAAGGTGCTATAGATAGTTTTCTGTGGACAGGCGATTTCGCCTAGCCTTATAAAGATACGCTTTAAAATTTCTTGTTGTTTATCTTGCACGTAGCAGTAAACAGTACTGAGGTCACTCTTCACGGGTTCTCTATGTGTCATTCCTTCATTTTCTTTCTCGCGTGTCGCAGGTACCGTTATTCCTATGAGCGATAAAGAATTGCGGCATGCCCCTAAATCCGACGCGGTAATGGCTTCCGGCTGCGTGGCCTCAAATAAGGTCCCCGATAAAAACAACCTGGTAATATGAGAAAGTTCTGCGTGGAGTCTGTGGGGTCTGTGTGTGAACGCTGAATATGAGGAGAAAAACAAATGAAATGAAACATATATATAAAAAACAGACATACATATAAAGCATATATATAAAACAGACATGGGGGTGTGGGACGCGGGCGCCGCTCCGTAGAGTAGAGGACTCCTAGAGGAGAGAAAGGGGGGGGGGAGCGTAGGAGATGAGAGAGAGGGGGAGGGGACGCGCATGCGCTGTGGGGGTGTGGGACGCCGCGGAACGGGAGGAGGGACGGATAAAGCCCCCTCCATAAGCTGCTTCGAATCTAAAAATGAAATTTCTCACAGTGAAATCCGTCAGAAAAATAGTAAAGAACGACTATACCTTTCGGCGTCGCATTCGCCGTCGGATTGCTTACCAATCTGCGTTAGATTGTAGTTTGAATGTACGAAAAAATCTAATTCTGCTACGAGGAAACTCAAACACAAACCCCTTTTCCAGCATTTCTACGAGACCTATACAGCCGCGCGTTCGGGTACGTTATTTGCGAAAATGATATCGAGATGGCGCTCGCATCCTAGGCAGGTTAGGGAGCCTACATGCAACACCGTTTTAAAACCAGCGCTTGAATGTAGGCTCCATAAGGCAGGTCAAATTGGGACGTCGCCTGCTAATTCGTTTTGGGCACGTGCGCGCGTCTGGGCAACAGCAAACAGTTAAAAAAATTATTAAAAGATGCTAGGGCCTTCACATTTTATTATAGGACCACTTATATTGCCCCTGGAAAAACGTCTTTCCAGCAATGCATTTCTGTTTAAAAATGAAGCCGAATTTAAGGGTATCGTTGTAAGCTGGCTTTCCACGTTCAGTGTTGCAGTGAACAAAGCCTACTTGCCGTATGCGAACGATGCGATGATGCAAACGGGTCCCGATAACGCTGTCGCGTTCTACTCTTAAAGGTGCAGCTTCAGCATCCTCCAATTTTTGTAGTAGATGTCCCTGGAGGCATAGCCGTCTTAAAGTCCCTAGATATTTTTTGCTTTCATTAAGTAACGACAAGCATTGAAGCACCGCCGACGAATCTCATTGGTCGGCGCTCATTTCGGCGACCATGTTCTTCCTAACGCTGTTCCCCGCAGTCACTTGCAAGCTGCTGTGAGCAAACTTGGGGGCAGGCTGAAGACGCATTATGTTTGTGTGCGCGTTTATCTTTATGTCTTTTCCTTGTGCGAAGGATTTTCTGCGGTTGGCGCGACCGCAGCTAGAAACGCGGCGGCAGGCGTCGTATTGCGCGACCGCAATACAACGCGACAGCCGTCGCCGTAAAGACGCGTTCGCGTTTGGCCTCAACAGCGCAGTACTAAACCGTTTTTTGGGCTCCTATTTGGTTGTCTGGTCCCATGTCTGAAGCGTATATTTCACTTGTGTGGTGCAGCAGCAGCCGTTCACAGTCAGATGCTATATCTACACAGATACACCGCTTCAGGAAGTTAGGAAGAACACGGCGGCCGACTGGGGTAGATGTCGCTACTTAAAAAAAGTTCTCGCAGTTTCACCTGAAAGTCGAAGCATCAATTGCGATAGCAACTTTGTAGAGAGCTATACCGAGTAATGATAGTAGCTTTATAAGGTGTATACCCTTGCACATGCAGCAGCACCGGCAACACGCAGAACTGTTGTCGACGCCGTCGGCGTTTTGCCCGCGTTCGCACAAAATGCGTACGGCGTTGGTGACTGTTGCCGGAGCCTCTGATATAAATAGGCACTTGATACCGCAGCTAAACGTCGCCTCCCTTCCCTCCCCCTCCTCCCCCCTTCCCGCCACGACCTTTCGCGCGTCGGAAGAAGGCGCGTTTGTTCTACATATATGGTGATTGTAAAGGAGGAAAGAGACTTCTGCAGCCCTTAAGGGAGCACGGCGCAGAACGCGCGTTTTTTCTTCGCCGTGCGTTCACTCCCCGTGAAAGCGCGCGTCCCTCGCGCCCTTTCACTCGCACATACAGCGTTCGGCGCGCGGCGACGATTTCAACTCCACTGACGTCATACGGAACCTCACGGCAACGGCGACGGCGACGGCAGAATTCTGCTTTGAAGTGTCCATATAATTGCTATCGCAATAAAAGTGCAGAAAATCTAGGGACTTTAAGCCGTCTCACACATAATTTCACAAAGCCTACAATTGTAACTGGTGTCGTACGCCACTTTGCATTCCTTACTTGCACAAGCTGGCTTTGTAAGCGCGCAGCCGTCACATACTGCAGTTCTGTGCGCAGAATTATTTTCACTACAGCTGCTGGAGCCGGTAGCGAAGGTGGCGGTACATATTTACCACCTTACATGTTCTCATTAGTTTTCATGGTTATCACGCAGGAGTTTTTTACCAATATTGTCAGGATATTCGTAATTTTTACCTCTCTCCAACCCTCAGTAAGGAACTTTGACGGAACTAAATGCCTTTTATTTCATTGTTTTCAAAGAAGGCATGATTAACTCATTGTTTTGCCCGAATGTGCAATGAAAGTCGCAGTATTACACAGTGCTATGAAATCGCACTTTGTTAGAGTGGGCATGCAAGGTAAATATACCTGGTAGCGAAGCTTCCATAGAAGCCCATACGTTCAAAACATGGTTGCTTACGGGCGGTTCATGGGGCTTAGCGCCATCTGTGTGAGAAGGGAACACTTCCGGCGGAAGAAAAAATAGTTTGACGTCATATCCGTCAAAAACAAAAGTGACGTCATTTTGTTCTCATAGGCGCGAAATCTGTTTTCGGAGGCCTGCCATTAGAGCTGTATATTCAAATGCCCCGTCATTCGACTTCATGGGCTTTCCGAGTTTTCAGCGCGAAAAGCGATGTCGGAAAAGATCAGCCGTACGGGTGTCGAAATCACGTCGCTGCACAGAACATACTTTCTTTAGAGGCCGACGAACACTTCGGGCGTAGATTGCGTAGAGTGCTCGTCCGGGGGCGTATTGTAACAGGTGAACTTTACGAGCGCACCTTTCCACGCATTCCAAGAGTTGCATGGCATTGCAAGTGATAGCGGCGTGAACGCCCGCCGCTATCGATGGGCGCTCTCACGGTGGACCCTGAAAAAAGGTATATATTGATAATGATCTAGTAAAATACAGTTGTATCTTTTCTCGCCATGCATATATAAAATGAATTAGGAATTTTATTTTCGTTGAATGAATCTAACTGCGTCTCGCTTTAATTTAAAAACGCTTTTTTTCTTTTCCAGTGTTTATTCCCTCCAAACATAGTCGCGCTTCAATCGCTGCTCCCATAACCACCCTGGCTGATGTCAGTGACAATTGGTTCTGAACCGCTCTTCGCCCGAAGCTTCGCGACCTATGTGGATTGACCTTGGGGCATGTATCTGACGTCACGGCTGTCTGGGGCACCATTGTCACCATACGCGCCAAGTGCTTGCCGCAGACGATCATCAGCAAGCATGCCTATGAAGTGGAGCTCATCGGAAGTACGCCGCTTTCATTATAAGGTCCCGCCCGCTAATGGCTTCATTTGTTGACCCGTGAACCAACTTCCTTTATGAACACACTTCCTTCATTTACATGCCGTGTATCTTTATTGCTATAGCAATTATATGGACACTCAAAGCGGATTTCTGCCGTCGGCGTCGCCGTGAGGTTCCGTATGACGACAAATGGCGATGAAATTCTCGCCGCGCGATGTATGCTTTATGTGCGAGTGAAAGCGCGCGAGGGACGCGTGCTATCACGGGGAGCGAACGCACGGTGGAGAGCAAACATACGTAACGCACAATACGTAATGTATGCAGATGACATCACCGTTTGGTCAGTTCATCCTGAAATCTACCACCAAGAACAAGCGCTTCAAGAGGCCCTGAACGTAACACACAACTGATGTGCTCAGATAGGGCTTGAAATTTCCAAGGACAAGACAACGTACATGTCAGTAGCGAACAAGTATCGGCGCCGTCTACTGGTACTCCGGCCTCTTCTGTTAAATCTGGATCAGCAGCCACTACACGAGGCTTCAACTCTCCGTATACTCGGCCTTGAAATGGATGCCTCCGGATCTGCGGGACCATGGGTCAAGAAGGCAAAGCAACAAACCGCAGAAACGATACAGTTGATACGTCGGATTGCGAAGAAATCTAGCGGAGCGCGCACCGACATGGCTCGCCTTCTTGTCCGTTCCGTACTGCAACCACGACTCGTCTACTGGAGCCCAGTTTCAACACTTCACGAAAACAGAATGGGCTCACCTTGAGGCCATTAATCATGAAACAATGCGCGCCATAACGGGACTGCCACGTCTAACTCCGCTGCCAACCCTACAAGCCGAGTCCCAACTCAACACTCTTGAACTGGTGCACCAGCGTCGATGCGCACGCGCCCTTAAGCCGTCGAAGCTATTCTCGGCTGCTGCGCTTGCCCGATACACGGGACATGAAATAGACAACCCAGTTTCTACGACATCCGATGTAGCTCCCTGGAACAGGGTACAATTAAGTGCCAATAAGCCTCTTGGTCGTCTGCATAGCCCGGTTCCTCGCCAGGCGAACGCTCAAATTTCCCGACTTCGTCGCACCGATGATAATCATGACGATTCGACTCTCTTAGCATACACTGACGCCAGTGTTAATGGTACCACGATTCACACAGCTCTCGTGTGCCCATTGATACCAGAGGCAGGCCAGACGTGCTCGTATGTTGCCGATCCTGCACCACCGGCTTATCTTGCCGAGCTTGCCGCCATACGGGACGGCTTGGCCGCGTTGGTCCCCTTTGTTCAAGCTGCTTGATATCCTCAGCTCATCATTCGCACGGACTCGACTCAATCCATCCACGACATACGTAGGGTATCTCGGTCCTCTCTTCTCTTGGATAGCATTCACCGTATTGTTGCCACTACGCATTTAGTGATACGCGTTCAGTGGGTGCCTCGAGCAGCCCTGCCGGGTCTAGTTGAAGCAGATTTGTCAACCCACCCTTTGAACATAACGTACCCACTTCCGCATTTTCCTGAAGACGCCTGCGGACAACCGCTCCGCGAAAAAGAAAACCTCCGACGTGCCACACGAGCTCTTATACCTCCGTGTGGGTAAGACCTCCCTGGTGGATTAACCCGCCGAGAAAATGTTACGTTACGGAGGCTGCGTCTCGGGGTCGCACTCATCCCGTTTGTGACCGCTCTCTGGGCACAACAGTACCACGGTCCCTATGATACATCGTGCCCATTTTGTGACACTACGATTCAAAATGTGACAGTGACACACCTATTATGGACGTGCCCAGGACTTCACCTAAGCCGTCTCCGCCACCTAAGGCCAACAGGTCTTCGGCCTGGCCTCCCACCCTACCTTGAACGTTGGATTCATGGACCGTATCATCGTTCACTTGAAGATTTTTTGCATGAGTGAAATCTGTTCGTCTATTTTTGATAGGCTTTGTATTATGCCTAAGGGCAAGCTTTCGAGGAGGAGGAGGAATAAACTTTATTTAGAGAAATGAGCAGACGGTAAGATCGTCCGAGGTGGGCGGCGTCCCTAGTCCAGGATGCCGTGGGCCTGAGCCGATAGCTTGGCCCTGCTCACCAGGCGATGCTGGCCTTCAGGGCTCGGGCTTGTCAGCTGGGCCTCCCACTGCTCGACGGTTGGTCCGGTGATGGGTGGTGTCGATGGGTTTTGTCGACATTCCCATACCATGTGGTAGAGGGTATTGGGCGCAGAGAAGAAGGTGCATTTGTGAGTATAGCTCATAGGATACATGGCGTGTAGCTTTCGAAATTAAAAAAAAAAAATGCGCGTTCTACGCCGTGCTCCCTTAAGGGCTGCAGCTTTTTTTTTAATTTCGAAAGCTTGCCCTTAGGCATAATACAAAGCATATCAAAAATACACGAACAGACTTGACTCATACGGCCCAGTATTGAAGGCGATGAGTATGCCACAAATCCTGAAATGGTTGGCGGGGCGTTAGTTTCTTGAACCGTAGAGCCCAAACACGCAGTTTCCCATACCTGAGACGCTGGTGCAGCTCTCTGACCTTCCCGGCGATGCCGCGGCAGTTCCACTGTAAAATGCCTTCTGGCGCACTTGAAGACGTAGCAGCCATCACATTGAGGTTCGCCACTCGAATCGAGTTGAGATGCTGGAGCTGTTGCGCAACGAAGCGCAAGAGTTCTTGGGGTGAAAGAGACTGTGACCTAGATGCTGGGTTAACCACGTGAGCAGGAATGGACGGTCGACATCGATTGTGATGCCCGCGCTCCGTCATGACGACGCTGGAGCAGTGTACGGCATTCCTTGAGACGCTGGACGTGGCACTCTGGACCCGGGGGCCGAGGAAGTTCATGCCATCCATTCGGTGCTCGCTACAACGGGCGCTAGATGCGGTGACCGCATTCCTTGGTAGCATAGGCCTCACCGTCTCCACAGCCAAGACCGAGGCCATGCTGATCCATCCACTGGCCTCAGCTCGACGCTACACAAAGCAGCTGAAGATTGCTGGCCGTGCCCTACCTTGGCAGCAAATGGTCACTTACCTGGGGCTCACCATTGACCACCGGCTCACGTGGATTCCTGCAGCCAAAGCCGCCACTACCAAGGTGCGCCGCGTGCAGGGAGCTGTCAGCAAGCTGCAGCAACATGGCCGTGGCTGCAACACAAAGTGGGCGCTGCGGCTGAACCAGGCCGCAGCAACGTCCGTGCTCTTGTATGCCCTTCCATTGGTCAACCTCACACCGGCCAGGAGAGAGCAGCTGGAGGGTCTGCACAGAGGTGCTATTAGGAGCATCCTGGGGCTCCCAAGTATTCACCGGTCGCTGCAACGCTGGCAGAGGCTGGTGAATGGCCACTCTCGCTGAGGATGCTTGAACGCGCCCTGGGGCACATTGACCGCCTTCATCGTGCTCCGGATGGCGGAGACCTGCTGGCTAGACTCCACAGCCAGCCGTCCTCACGGA
Source organism: Dermacentor silvarum (assembly GCF_013339745.2). NCBI lineage: Eukaryota > Metazoa > Arthropoda > Arachnida > Ixodida > Ixodidae > Dermacentor > Dermacentor silvarum. Next base: position 31,352,042 of record NC_051163.1, on the reverse strand, counting down.
TGGGAGGTCTGTGCCAGCTGTACGAGCAGATGATCACGGACCCTCCTGTGACAATCGTGCTGCCTACACCACACCATCGACCAGCGGACGTCCACCTCTCGCTCAGTGGAGCGCATAAACGACAGACACCAGCTGCAGCACTGAAACAGGCTGCTGCCTGCAAACTCCACGAGGATCTGGAAGGAAGTCTGCTGGTCTACACAGATGGACCAGTCCTGGCGAACGGATCGGCCGCTGCAGCCTGCACCATCCCGGCTAGGGCGGTCCACAGACAATGTCGGATCCCCTTTGCCGCGAGCTCCACCGCGGCAGAACTAGCGGGGCTCCACCTAGCCGCCGATGTCCTGGCTGAGGACCCTCCTGGGCAACCGGTGGCAGCGCTCTGCGACTCGAAGCCAGCGCTCCAGAGCCTAATCAACCACCGCCGATCAGGGCTTACAGGGGCCCTGCTCAGCTCGAAGTTCTCGGCATTGGCTGCCGCGGGGTTTACCATCTCATTTCATTGGCTGCCTTCCCATGTGGGAATAGCCGGTAATGAGGCAGCGGATACCCTCGCCAAAACCGCCCACCATCCTGAAGTGCCGCTCCGTCATGACGACGCTGGAGCAGTGTACGGCATTCCTTGAGACGCTGGATTTCCTTTTCGAGAGTGGCGAGGTGAGCGTCAATCTGGAATTCTTCATTCGCCCAGGGAGGCGGCGTGTCTTTTATCGATTGTGATGCCCGTTGCCGTTGTGATCGCGAAATGGACGCCCTAACGGCTGCGCTATATGTAGGTTTGGCTGCATCACTTGTCGCTGTACTCGCTGTTGTCACCTGGCTAGCGTCTTCTTCCAGCGATGCTAGAACGGTGTAACGGTTGTACACAGGGACTTGTTTCATCGATGGACCTTGAGAGATGCTTGGTTGCTGCCGAGAGCGGCGTTGTCGAGCTTTCTTAGTAGCTTTCAACTTCGTAGGGGATGTCGGGGAAGTGATGTCATGATCATTTGTTTGGCGCAGGCCGCATCGAAAGGATGCTGATGGGTCAGGCTGCATGGTGTCGTCCTTAGGTGGAAAGGGGCCCAATGACTTCATGTGTCGCTGTTTAAAGCAGGAGTAGCAGTACATAACGGAGGGTTTGAATAGGCGCGGGCGAAATACGCAGCCGTAGTACGGGATACGTTCAGGTGGGGAATTAGGACCCTGAAGCGTGATTAGGCACGTACGACCGCTACCTAGGTAGCGAGCAGTGACGACCTTGTTCGTAGGACATGATAGTTCCTGCAGGAGCTTTTCAGGTTCTTCGTCATGGTCAACATCATTTACCACATAGCGCCTTAAATCAGTACCACTGGCGAGGTACGCCTGGACTGGAAGGACGCATTCTTCTGAGACTTGGATCTGTTGCAGTTCTTGGAGCTTATAAACTAGTACCATAGCAGGCACACATACTGAGACAGTATTGGTAGGTTTGTCTCGGGCGAACCCTTGAAATCTGGACTTCTCGAGGCAGGCATCCAGAGCCGCTTAAATGGTACGGTTGGGCAGAGTGGACATGTCGTATCTAGCAAGAGACTTGATAACCACTTTGTACCATGATGTCGTTGGTGACACCGGAGGCATATGTGTCGGTGGAGGGGTAGGCCTTGCGATGAGCGAAATCTTTTTGGCGCCGCTGCAGCTGCATTTCCATCCGCTGGAAGGCTACTAGGTTCCGTCATTCTCTTGGCCTAGGTGTGCGCCGTGACTGCAGCGCTGCTGTGCTCCGTGCTGGTGGTATACATCCTCAGGTTACTTTCTTCGCACTTTGCACTCGTCCCCAAGATGGAGCCGCTCCTGGCAAGAGTGACAGTTGCATCGGTAACGTTCCGGACCTTTGACACAGCGGACGACAGCTTCGATGCTCTGTGCTGAGGCGGCGAGTGCCGCGGGGCACTCGCACGCGCAAGGCCGCCCTATAACTCGGGCTGGACGCCGCAGCAGGAGGGTGTAGATGCCGACGGGCTTTGTAAATAGGCGCTAGTAGTGATTATGACCGCCAAAGCGGTCCACAAGAACAGCGTTCCATGGAGTGGCAGGGAAAACACCAACAGACGGGCGAAAATCCGGAGCTACGGAAAAATACGTCCGATCAGAGCGAGCACTGGGGGCGTTCTCCGCACATCGCATATGAATATTCGATAACGAAGAACATACAAGCAGGCGTTTTTTTTTTCGTTTTTTTTTTTCGCGACCCATTTCGGTGCGCCACATAAAATGCAGCCGGCGCCGTAGCAGATAAGCGAACAGTGTTGCAGTGCCCCCTTTCTGCACTAGCGCAGCGCTCCTTTAATTGGTTTCCGCGCCTTGTGAAGCTCTAGGTGACTTGCAATGTCTAACCAAGAACCACCAAGTCTCTAACTTAACCTCTTCGTCCGTGCAGCAAGCATTTAAGGATCTTCAGCAAAGTTACCAGTTTTTTTTATTATTATTATTCCATAAAGCGAACGGCAGTCGCCGATATAACGAAACACAACTTCCGTCAGCGCGTCAACTAGCACTCACTCGTATCAGGAGCTGCTGTCGATACGTAGCTTCAGTGTATTTACACACCACAGAGAAATATACCGCGTACGGAATACCCTTCTTTTCGTCTTGCAGTCGTTTCGATAAGGTTAGCGGCTATTCGCTACATAACAACTGCATAAAAAGCGTGCTTACGTTTCATTCTCTTGGAAGCGGAAAAAAGTGGCCCTGCTGTCCCTTCCCGTGTTGGCCCACCAGAGAGCCGCGCAGAACGCCTTGTGGCCTTTCTTCTGTTCTTGACACATCGCTGGAGCACTGGCCGATACAGAAACAAAAATACTGCAGTGCACAGTAGAAGCCAAAGGCGTTCATGTGTGCAGACAGTAGCAGGAGGAGATAAACGGAATGGCAGCCGAAGCGATAAGAGTGAAAGCGCCGCCCGTTGGTGCAACAGGTGAGTCGACGAAATAAAGTTATAGCATGCTAAAAAAGCAAATATCCAGAAACAGATTTTATTTCTACATATAATTGCGTCACTTTACTTTACTGCTATGTAGGTTGAAAAGATACAGCCACAAATGCGAAAGTTACTGAATTTTCCTTTGGCTACCAATGTCATGGCGACGCTTTATTGAAAATACCGAAACTAGTCCCACTGTCCACCGCCTGGTTGTGCCACCGTCGCGGCGGCTCCGAACTTTATCTCCCCGGTGACGTCACGGCCAAGCTGCGCGTCCACACTTGCCGGGGCGTGGCTGGTCGAAACCTGCCGAGCTGCTGCCGACGCCGCCCGCGTTTCCCCGGCGCGAACGCGGGAAACGGGGAACGCGGGCGGAGTCGGTAGCAGCTGTGCGCGTTGACTCGTTGGTGCTGCTACAATTTCTTTATCTCGCTCTCATTTTCTCTTTCCCTCTCCCGACCACTGCGCGCGCCGCACGCATGCTCTCCTTCCCTCTCCTTAACGTCCCATGTCAAGGCAACATGTGCACGGCACCGAGAGGAGGCGAGGCACACGCCACTCCGCGAGGTGGTTGCTAGGCAACGCAGTGACGTCATAGCTCGGCGAGGTTTTGCGACAGCAGGCACCACTTTTTACGGTTAACGAAAACAGCTTCGCTGCTAAAGACTTGATTGGCACACAATGAATGGAAATAAACCGTGCTCGGCGTGCTTTTTCTTATCCGAAGTCTGCCTGGGAATTCCGTAGCGGTAATTTAATATTAGCATCTTAGCACCCGACGTACATATTACAATAAGTGACAGCGACAACTCCTCTGAAGAGTCTCGCAGCCTTTCCAATGCTTTGGTCGCTAACTGCATGTGCGAATAAAGTGGGAAGGCTTCATTCCTTCTCAAATGAAGGCGCCCACTACGAGTTCTTTCAGAGCACAGAGTGGTTTTGGTGAGTAATTCTGAAACGCTTTCGTGATAGTTTCGGTGTTATCGAGTAAAAAACAGCTTTCATACCATATATTATCCGCTCAGTTAAATAATAAACTTGACCTTGTTAAACATTAGTTACCCTAAGTGAACCGCTTTTGTAAGCATGTCAAACTTAGGTATTGGAACCAGTGTTGAATGGGAACATTTTTTTGAAAATCTGCTCCACTTACTTAATACGAACATATAGGTAAAGAGAGGGCTGTAGTAATGTTTCATGCATAACATACTGCGCTTATAACACTAGGGCCAAGAGGTCGATGACATCAAAGCCTACAGCTCGAGGCACATGACCCCCATACACTGAATGCAGCGTTGCAGGAACTTAACGTAAATTAATTTTTTTACAACATACGGAAGAGAACAAGGCAGCGATACCAAAAGTTATGCAAATCCCCTGCCGTGCGGCATTCAATGTTACGCGAAGCATAACAGATGCCTGATCGCTTGCGAAGCATGTTGCAGGTAGCTGTCTTTCAGCGACACAGCCGTGTGCTCTAACCATTAGGCTATGATCGAAGGCGTGTCATAGTAACTCTTGGAAACACCTTCACGTGTCTGTTTCTCGCATTCTCCCCTCTTGCCAGCTTGAGCTTGGGGACGCTGTGTTAAGACTACACTGCCTTCGGGGGACACGCGCATGCTTTTTGTCAGAGGAATGTGATGCATGCCGAGTTGGTGAAGTCCTCGTATAATGCTATCGCATTAAATACATGTCTTACGAAGAGTTGAGCAGGGCAAAAGAGACAGAGAAATAGAGGGAGTGAGGAAAAGCAGGGAGGTTAACCAGAGCCGAGTTTAGCCAGAGGCTGTACCTACACTGGGGTGGGGGATATAGGGGTTGAGTGAGTGAGTGAGTGAGTGAGTGAGTGAGTGAGTGAGTGAGTGAGTGAGTGAGTGAGTGAGTGAGTGAGTGAGTGAGTGAGTACGAACTTTATTGAGGTCCTGAGGAGAAAGAAATAAAGCGGGGGAGGAGGCTCCGCCAATCAATCCGGTGGCTCCACCCAGGTCGGGGCCTGTAGACAGAGTCCTTCGGCGACGGCCCGGGCCATCTGGACAGCCTTGAGCTGTGTGATGAGCTCTGTGCTTCTGAGCGCTGAGTCCCAGGAGGACTGGCCAGGAAAGTCCGTGCCCCCGTTGGCAGGGCACAGCCAGAGCATCTGTTCGAAGTTGTTGTATTCGTGGCCGCAGTGTGGGCATTCCGTAGGAAGGTCAGGATTGATCCTGCTTAGTGTTGTTGGTCTGATGTATGTCCTAATCTGCAACTGTCTGTAAGTGACGGCCTGTGGTTGAAAACACGGCAAGGAGAGGAGGAGAGGATAAAAAACGGGGATAGGTAACAGGAAAGGCGTCCCAATCACAGGCGTTCACACAGGCCGATCAATGTTTATAACGTTCGTCTGGCCGCAACCACGAAGCAGATGAAGCTGGGTGCCAAAAAACTGGAAAGCGGGATATTTCTTTTTCAGAGTCCAGGCAGCGTTTTCGACAGCATCTGACTTCAGATTTCAAAAACCTGGGGAGAAGGCGAGAAATGGTTGTTGAGATCGGTGCCTTCGGGCCATAATTTATCCAAGCTCACGCCTCGTCGACTGAAGCTCTGCGTTATTCACGTCACGACACACGGAAGCTTGCGCTTTGCTTTTCGAGGCTTGAAGATTTTTCGCAGAGCGCTCGATGTGACACATTCACAGGCATGCTTTCTTCGGTGTTTCATTTTTTATTATTGTTTCTTTGACCGTGTTTGACTATTCTTGCGGCCTGGTATACCCATAAAGAGAAGCACATGTTTTTTTTTGTTTTTTTGTGTGTGTGTGGCAAATTCGACGCTGCGTGTGAAACCGAATCGTACGCACTGACGCTCGATTCGGCAGGCGCCGCGCGTGATCACGTGATGCTCCCGAATGAACAGAAACTCTGCAGATATATATATATATATATATATATATATATATATAATTTATTTTTGGGACCAAGCGAAACAAAAGGTGGAAAAAGAAAACACGCAGATCCAACCCACATGCTGAAATCTGTGTGAAGCGAAGCCGTAGTCAAGTGGTAAATACGTGTGTTTACCCGACCTAAAGTATAGGCCTATCAGGAAGGGAGACAGTAATAAAGGAACTCGCACGTCAAGCATGCGCGAGAAGTTTCCAAGAGTGACTTTGGCACGAAAAAAGTCACAGGCCTGCGCGGCACGCGCAGCACAGTCACAGCGTAAGCTGGATGAGCGGCTCAGGAGTGTAGCTCCAATTTCGGCACCACGAACAAAAAGATCTTCGCGGCGAAGTCTCTTCGCCTCGTTTTCACGAGAACAATCTCAACTGTCCACCCGGCGTTAGCGGCGAGCTGCGGCTTGTATTGCTCTCTGCACAGCAGTCTGCTGAGCCCAATGGTGCCTGGTTGCCGCCGCGCACGTATGTCTACGATTCGCTTCCTCAGCTGCGGCTACTACCTTGTGAGGAGGCGCCATAACGTGTACCGAAGAGGTATCCAGAATAAGTGGCGCACATCTCACATCCCTTGACCCGTGGCACAGTACTGTGTTGTTGTTGTTGACGATGATGATGGTTTATTGGCATCTTCAAAACGGGTGGTGACAAATCCTAGTCCTAGCCTACTTAGTTAACCAGCCTACTTGAATCCTAGCCTACTTGAGTTAACAAGGTCCAGCTACATGCAGTATGCAACTGCTACATGTCGGGACACGTGATGGAATATTACCGAACTGCAAGGCAAATTTAGTACGTAGCCAAGCTACGCGGCACGCATGTCACATGGCGGGTCAAATGGCACGATGACGATTATGATATAATGGCATTCCCTTTGAATCGGGACGGTGACAGTCACCTAGCCCGCTTGAATTAATCAGGTATGCCATAGGTGTGTTTCATTACATCAATATTTATACATCATATAATCATATTTATTGATCCTCAAGACTTCTATATCTACCTTGTAGCCTATAAACCTATAAAACCTATGACCACATTCGAAGTCGTTTCTATTGGCCTGGCCTTTCTGCTAGCGTCGCCAGATACGTCGGTTCCTGCTCTCCCTTCCAGCGTCGCAAACTCCCAACATCTGCTCCTGTCGGCCAATTACAGCCGATTTCGTGCCCCACAGCCTCGTTCGAGGTTGTTGGGATCGACCTTTACGGGCCCCTTCCCGTCACTACTGCTGACAATCGATGGATAGCGACTGCCGTCGACCATCTGACGCGCTACGCTGAGACAGCTTCTGTGCTTACTGGGTCTACTTCGGAAGTTGCTCACTTCGTTCTTGAAGCCATTATTCTACGCCATGTGCTCCTCGTGTACTGCTCAGTGACCTTGGGAAGGCGTTCCTTTCACAACTGCTAAACGAAGTTCTTCGAGCCTCCGGCACTGCCCACAAGACAGCTTCTAGCTATCACCCCCAGACTAACGGCCTGACCGAATGGTTTCAGCGCACCCTTGCCGACATGATCGCCGCTTATATTCAACAGGACTACACAAACTGGGATGTTCTTTTACCATTCGTCACTGTCGCCTATAACACGGCCGTGCAGTGCACAACTGGCTACTCGCCATTTTACCTGGTCTATGGACGCTCCCCTACTTTCTTTCTGTACTTTTCATTCTTCAACTCCAATTCATCTCTATCATCGTGCGAAGAGTACGTTTCCCGACTCTACCACTGCCGCCAGCGTGCCCGCCTGAACACAGAGGCCAGACAACAAGACCGGAAAAATATTTACGACGAATGCCATCGCGTTGCATCTTTTCGGCGTGGTGATGAGGTTCTGCTCCTTACTCCTGTTCGCACCCCTGGTTTATGTGAAAAATTCCAGCCACGGTTCATCGGGCCGTACATAGATAGTCCTTGGACAGACTTTGCCTGCCAACTATCGCGTCACTCCTCTTGACGCCCCCACAGACCGCCGTTGCCGCAATACCGAGGTTGTCCACGTCTCCCCATGAAGCCCTTCACGCGGCGTGCCTCGACATCTTGACGGCCGGCCAGAATGGCCGCTTTCACGTCGGGGGGAGATTAGTGTGGGCGTTTATTGCGCGCATCTTCCTCATCTGTATGTTATCATCATCGTCCTCACATTTTTACCTATCCTCCTCTTCGCCTGTATCTGTGATCATCATCATCGCCTGTGTGCTGCACTGGTTCGCTGACGAGCTCCCGGGCCTAATAAACGTCATCCCAACCGAGACAGATATTTAAGGTACTATGATTTGTTAGCATTACCGTGTCGACAACGGTTAAGTGACAGCAGGGCAGTTATTCAAACAGGCCAGGGCACTTAGGGGTCCCTGCGTAGACGAGTGCGAAAGCATTGCGCGTACGTCCCGATGACAATTCGTTTTACGAAACGTAACGGTAGTGTTTTCACCTTGCCTTGCATCATTTGTCAGATCACGTGCTTCGGCCTCTTTGGCGTACTTGCGTGGGCGTCCAAAGGAGCCTGGCGCAGCTACCGACTGAAAAGTCCAAGGTCCGTCCATCGGAGCGCCCGACAGAACTCACCGAAAGTGCCTCAAGGACAGGCAGTGGGCCAGGGCCGTCAGCGCCTTCGCAGAGGGAAGGGAAGCATGGGAACACTGGCATGATGGGCGACATCGGAGCCAGCTGTGGAAGACGACGACGAACGCGAGAGCACATGGCCCGAACGCGTCTTTTTGACCACGTGACACTGTGCCATCTCGGACCACGCCGCTGGAATTGCCGCTTCATGAGCCATATAATGTTTTCGCATTGATAGCATAGCAATATTTGGCACAATCCATCTAGTTATCTACGTTAAAAATCTCGGGTGTCAGCACTATACCTTACCCATCGGTCATTGCTGCGATGGAGCCGAACCTTCATTGCCATTGACACGGTCATCCCAGGATACAAAGCCTCACTAGTTTTTCTGGGGGCTCACGGAAATTTGTCTTCAGATATTGCTGATAGCTGGCGCACCGTTAACAGTTGATAACCTAACATGAAAAGTTTCATAAGCAGCGTACGCCTTTTAAACTAATGTTTTGAGAACAAAAATTATAGAGACAGAAAGCGGGATTCAGCGTTACCGATTCGTCACCATCTTGTCCTAAAGGGCGAGTAGTGATGGGGCGCTCGGGCAGCCCGAGTGTCTGACCCGAAACATTCGATTTTCGACCAAAAGCGCCTTTTGTGTCCACATGTATACGACCGGGCGCTTTGCGACCATCTTGTTCGCGGGAGCTCTGCAAGTCGCTAGTGTGAATAAGCTTTTAGCCTCACACGAGGAGGTTTTAAAAAATTACCGTAGCTTGCACTAGTGGCGCAAGGCTAAAGAAGCAGTGGAGCTGATCTGCACCTAACTGGTCCTGGTCTTACGGTTTATGCTTCTCCGGAATTTATTCATTATTGATCGATTATAGATTACCTATTGATTGGCTACTGATTGGCTATCGCAAGGTATTTGCCATGTATTTGAACTAGGCTAAGCACTACCAAGTCATCCCCAGCATTAGCCGGAATTGATTGATTATTGATCGATTATCGATTAGCCATTGCTTGGCTGTCGATTGGCTGTCGCAAGGTACTCACGTATTTGAGCTAGGCTAAGCACTACCATGTCATCACCAGCATTCTCCACAGTTTATTTATTATTGATCGATTATCAATTAGCTATTGATTGGCTATCGATTGGCTATCGCAAGTTATTGGCCACGTATTTGGGCTAGGCTTGAACACATTCGCTAGTTCACAGGAGTGTGTGCCATTGCGCTTGGACCCTTTCTGCAAGACTCCCAGGATCGGCCCACAATTTCTGTTTACGCGTTTCGGACTGACGGTAATCTTAAACAGCTCCGCTGTTAAAAACTCAAGGGCACTTAGGTATCCCTACACACAGTTGCCCATTCCCGGCAACTGCAGCTCATGCAACCATACTCTTTACCGGGAAACACTTGCAGCGAACACTTTGTGCGTAGGCGAGCTTTCTGGATCTTTTTTTTTCTTTCCCCCGCAGGGCCGGCGCCACCACTGCCGCGGATGGATGAATGGATGCTACAAGCCTCCCCTTTGTCACGGCGCGGTGGGTTGCTTCACCAAGCTCTTGTTATTATTTTGCCTAATGTCCTACCTATGTAAAAAAAAAACGAACAATTTCCACACCAAACTTTCTGAGCCCCAATTGGGAACTGTGTTTTTACACCTCCATTGTTTGTCGTCTACCTTCTTTTTTTCCACCACACTTTCAATCGCCTCTTACTAATACATGTTAAGGACATGTTTACTTTCCCCCTGCTCTCGCAGAACCCAAGGGTTCCAAGGAGGCCAGGGGAGCCTAAATCGACCGCTCTGCAAACACCTTCATACAGTAATAAAACATGCTTTACCGTTTCCCCAGCTTTACCGCAGCAAACGCATGCTTTTCCCTTCTGGTACTTCCCTTTATAGGTGCGCATTCTAAGGCATTCTGATCTCGCTTCGAAAAGTAAACAGCTTCCCCTTCAGTTATCATAAATTGTTTCTTTCCTGATTTCGTTTTTTTTCCTCTCGAGTAGTTACTCATAACACGTTTCTTTTCTACTGCCACCGCCCATGAGATTGTCTGAGCCCTTCTGACTTATCTCTAGACATTCTTTGTTGTCATGGTGCTTACTATACCGGTCGCAAACTTGCAGGTAAGCTTCCTAGTTCTTTTCCTCAACTGCGATCAATTTTTTTTCTGTACAAATATCTGATGGAGGTGGTGGTGGTTGTGGTGGTGGTGGCGGTGGATTGTAGCAACGGGCGGGTTTAGCCTGGCGATTGGTCAGCCCAAGCGTCTCTTAATTATCCCTGCGTGTTTCACCACACGTCCATCAAACCAGTCTCTTTTAATAATGCTATAAGGAGACGTGAAGGTTCTCTGTGGGCTATAGGTGATCCTTCGCAATACACAAGGTGTTGTTGGCATGCATGCAGAAGGTCCTTCTTTCACAGGTTCTGCATGAGAGCTTCCCTTTCATCTTGGAATTTCGAGCACGACCAAAGAAAGTGTTGAATGTCTCCTGCCTCGTCGCATGCCGCACAGTTAGGAGAATTGATACGCCCCGTCCTAAATAACCATGCTGGTGTACAAAGCAGATCCTGTCCTTATTCAATATAGAACTGAGGCTTCCCCTTGACGAAATCGCTTTGTTACACAGGGCGTACGTGGTGGAGCGCATAGTGACCCAAATTGATCTAAACATTCTCCCTAAGCGCATATACTTCCATATTCCCGAGTCGTTCTTCATTATCAATTTTAGTCTCAGCTTCCCTCACTTCCAAGACTTGTCCGCGGAGGCGGGAAACTTTCCGCGGGCAACTCGCACGCGCGGAGGTGAGCGCCACCAGGGGACGCTTCAAGGAGCCCAGCGGTAGGGTGCCTCGATGCCCAGCGCCGCCGTCCAGGGTGGAGACAACCCCGCTGGCGCCGCCATATTGAGTCACACGAGCTGAGACTCAGCTACGCTTGCGTTCATAAATAGTGTTACTCGCGGCGCACTTCCAAGTGCTTTGCCTTGATGAGGATTTTTTTTATCGGTATCGCATCTGCACATCTTTATAACCAATAGCCGTTAACTCGTCGAAGGTCCAAGACGTAAATGTATGGCGCCGGGAACATGCCCCAAGTTGCCTAATTCAATTTACATTTAACATGCCGTGTGTATGTTTGAAATACGCACTATTTTTTTTTTGCGCATCGATGCTTGGTATATAAGGTTTGCGACCCCATGTGTGTGGAATTGTTTCTTTTTCGCTGTTGTATTTTGGTTTACACGTCACGCCTCCTTTACCGTAGCCAGCCACTCGCGCACGGCGGTTAGTTTCCCTTGCGTTGAGCGTGCTCTTCGCGTTCGTTGCAATTATTTGACGATATCTACGCGCAATTTTGCTTTTTTTCCCCACAAAACTGTGTGCTGACAGGATTAAGCTGGTGTAAAAATAACTGCGATGTGAAAATAAGGTTTAGTTAGTGCTGTAGAGAAACATGTAACGTAACTTGTCTGTGTCAATCTTGCGTAGTACACACAAGAAACCAAACGATGCACAAAATACATTTACTTATAATGTCTAGTACAGTCAATCATGAAAGAGGTATGTACATGAAAAATTATATGTACTGTGTGGCGCCTGAAGGTTATGTGGAAAGACGAGATAAAAAAACATTCGCAAGGTAGGCTCGACACACAATTCGGGATAGTGAGAGTTTTTTTTTAATTATTTATTCATTACATGGGGGGGGGGGGGGGGGAGGGTTCAAGTGAGTACATCAACCTTATTACACACAATATAAATCGAAAACAAGAATGCAAACAAGAAAACGCAACCGCGGGTAATATTAATCAAGATATCCAGCCAGAATACATCAGCTACCATCGAATACGTCGCATCAGCCAAACACATCGATAGCGAGTACAGAACATTTTATAAATAACCATTAGAACACTGATAACTACATTGAAAAAATAAACAACACTGAATACATATCGCGTACAAAAACCGTAAATGAAACTAAGACAGTCAAATACAGATTAGCAATGTTTTTCACTTCGAAAATATAGTCCATGATGATGTAAGGCTGTTGACTTTAACAGACGGCGCCCATCCTGCCGATTTCCCTCGTACTGGTCCTCTTCAAAGTGTTTCTAAGTACAAGTCAAACAACAAAAGTGATTATTGATATGAAAAGTTGCCTTGTAAATACAGCTAGAGAACCCATTACAGTGCTTAAAAATAAATTTTCGCAGAAGTAATGCTGTATGTAATGCAGAAGTAATGCTTCACACGTTTCGAAGAAATGCGCAGGCTACAACAGACACCATGCCAGAAAGCGCCGAAACATTTTGGTCCCATGATGCCCCTTAACTCTCTACACCTGGGCATACCGTGCACAGGCATTTAAAAGACCGTCACAGTACCTACTACGATCGGGAATGAGTACGAATGACCATCGGCTTACGAGCACCACGCTACAAATATATTCGTCTAAAAAATCAGCTATATAACGTAACAACCTGAGATCCGCAAGATATCTGCTGAGAATAGAGAAAATCACAATGCTTCGCTTGCCACGTACACAACAGCCGCTCTCCCCAGAAGAAGCACTGCGTTCTTTAGTCCCAAATAACCAGTAGCGAAAAAAGAAACTGAGGGAAAAAAAAAGAAACAAGAGACACACGATGTGTGCTTCCCGTGAAAAAGTAAAATAGGTGGTTTACATGACGATTTGTAGCTAATGTAAGGCTATTTCGCGGCGAAGCATTTTCGTCAGTCCTTAAAATAAGGGTACTACTCGCATAGACTGCGCCGATCAAAACGGCAAAAGTCTACGCGACGCGCGCTCGCAAAATATAGGCTACTCAGACAGCATCGGTGCAGTGCTTAGTTCGTGAGCGAGGATCAGAGAGTACTTTCTTATTTAAATGAAAAACACGGTGCGATAGTCAAAATATTCTTGACACTTACCTCGCAAATGTAGGAGCTATCCGTTGCCTTCCAGTGATACCACTTCTTGGGCTTCCCATCTCTTCCTTCGCTCTGGGTCCCGGGGGAAGCGTAAACAACCAAGCTCTTGACGAGTCGATCCGGTGCACTTGGGAACACAACAGCCCGTCATGTCGACTCGATGCACTTGACAAGCTTGTCATTCATGCGGCTGAACACTGTCCAGCAAGTAGAATCGTCAGCGAAGCATCCGCGCGCACTGTGTCTCGAACTAAGCACCGGCACCAAGCACTCGCAACCGCTCGCTGTGACTCAAGATGGCGTCGCAGCGAGAAAGCGGCGGCGCGGGTGCGGTCAAAGGATGGCACCACCCTGAACGGCGGCGCTGGCATCGAGGCACCCTACCCAGCGGACCCCGCGGCGCGCGCTTCGCTTTGATCAGCTGTGACCACGTGACTTTTTGTACCATCTCGGGAAAAGCCGGTAGAGTTTCCGCTTCGTGAGCCATATAATTAGTAGCCATTAAAATAGTTTCCTTTGTCGCACAATTAAGACCACTGCACCAAGCTATATATCTATCGCCACGCATACACAACAAATGCGCGTCTTGCTCGTACGGCTGTGTACAAAGCTAACAAGTTTTGGTGGGTTGAAATCAAGGTAAATGTAGTAGAACTATACGAAGCAAGTCTTTTTTACACGCTTCTTGCATCCTAGCAAATGTTGCCCCGGTCTCGTAGTTCAATGTTATCACCTATTTTTTCAAATTTATTTTTTACGTGCTGTCCGCGGCCCCCTAAAGCTGTCATTTGCGGCAGCTTTTTAAAGCGAAGCTTTCTTTTCCCACCAACCCATGGTTTCCCCTGGGTCGGCCGGTGGTCGGGTTTTAGCCGAGTAAATTGATCCTCATTTAAAAAAATGTAAAATGAAATAAAATGGAGCATCCAGAGTCCTTGGAGCATAATCCGCCAAGAAAACGTTCTTACCTTCGCCGACACCGCGGTTCCGTGACGGTGACGTGAAGGTGACGTGAAGGTGACGTGAAGGTGACGTGACGGTGACGTGACGGTGACGTGACGGTGACGTGACGGTGACGTGACGGTGACGTGACGGTGACGTGACGGTGACGTGAGGGGGTGGATGACGGTTGTGCGAATCATGCCTAAGACAGCACGGAGTAGAGGGAGTGGCACGGACAACACAGACGTTAGCATATAGCAGTAGCACATTCTTCTTTATACGGAGAAGAAATACACCAAAAGTAAGTAGCCCACTAAAGTGAGTAGCATTTGTGAGTGTGCAAGGTAATCCGTTTTATCCATTTACCTCTCGATAAGTGGGCACCCTGGTGGAATACATTTAAACAGGGGCGTTCGCGTTGGGCATAAAGAACGCCGAAATTAGCATTGCCTAGCAGACCATTCTACTGCACTTATTGTATAGCCCTAATTATGGAGAGTTCAATGAACATGGTCTGCTTAAAGCATATATGGGCATTTCTATTAAGTTTATACAATATATGCACACTGTGCAATTGTAGCCTTTTAATTTGGAGCAAATATAGTTTATAGATCATCTAAACGGTAGCGTTTTGAAGCGTCAGTGGGCCATGAACCTCGAAAATGTTAACATACGCACAGTCGTCAATGAACACAGTCATAAATTTTATATAGACAAAAGCACAGGTAGAAGGGCAGCGTGTCTTCTAGGTATACCACACAGATCTTGTAGGTTCACGTTAATAAGGGTTAATTAACACAGCCCTGCTTGCGCCACCGACAATAACCGGCTGTGTCGATCGGAAGTTTAATAGCAAAGATATTAAGAAAACAAAAGCAAAAGGCAGAAAACGCAAAGCATGGATGGCTGTATTGAACGCGTTTTTTTTTTTTCACGCACGGCACTTTCACGACATCTCCAATGCCTTGCCATGCAGGAACATCAGATCTATCTCCTCATGCACGCTCAACAAAACTCATTGTCGCCACGGACCGCTTCAGCTCTAACCTGCATCTCGAATAGGAACATTGCAACGTGAAGCAAAACACCTAGCCCCTATCGTGCCGTAGTCACGTGTCGCTATGCCCAGGACACGAAAACGTATACACTCACAAGTCTGCCCGACCAAACACCGTTCAAAATCGGTGCTAATTGAAGAAACCAATCCGGATCAACGACCCTATAACTTTCTGTGGCCGAGAAAAGTTTGTTACCGGGGTATTTGCAATCCACCGCCAAATAAGCCAGATTTGAACTGGCTGAATGCGCCCATGAACCCATCGTAATGGTACACTGACATGGCTGAGATTAGTGATATAAATCGCAGGCCCTGTGTTGGCGGCTTCATTAACATTTATGACCGTTCTTTTGTGCGTCCATCTGAATAGAATCTATGTCGTAAGCTCGCTCATGTCTTTCTGGAGTACAACGGCCTCACAAAATCCAGGCTATTCGCCGGCATAGAGGCCAGTGCACAATGCGTGAGAGAAAGTTTCTGGGCACCCAATACCATCGCATTTTTTTTGTTGCTTAGTTACAAAACCTTACTTAGTTACTGGCACCAGTGGCGCTATTCACTTCTGGGTGGGATTCCCATCGTTTTAACTGTCGAGACAAACTCAGATGAATGTCAAAGTTCGAAAAAGAAAAAGAAGTGTGAAAAGCTCTGTAGTGCATAATAGGATATGCGGAGTACATAAATTCAACTGACGCAGAAGAATGTCTACACCTTGTGTACTGTTTCGAGCTATTCCAAGAGGTGGCGCATAAAAGTTGGTTCGTAAAGAATGATTATAAATAAACCGGGCGTGCGTGTTTTTATAATCGAAAGTCTGTCTGGAGATTCCGTGGCGCTAATTGAATATGAGAATCATAGGGTCCGGCGTATGGATTACAATAAGTGACAGCGACACCTCCTGTGAAAAGTATCGGTGCCTTTAACTGCCTTTGGTCGCTACCTGCATGTGCAGATAAAATGGGAAGGCTTCATTCGGGCTCAAATGAAGGCACTGATCACTACGAGTTCTTTCAGAGCACGTAGTGTGTTTTTTTTTTTTTGTAATTTTGAAAAGTTTTCGCAATACAGTTTTGGTGGCCTCTCGTAAGAAACAGCTGTCCTACCATGTATTTCCCGGAAAGGTAAACATACACTGTTAATCTTGTTCCAGATGAGTGACCCTAAGTGAACCGCTTTTGCAAACATGTCCAGGTCAGTTATTGGAACGACCGCCCTAACAACCTCCCGCTTTCGCCGTTTCAGATATCAATTAACGTCAGCCAACTCACCCGACTGTACACATCGCTCCAGTCCCTAGAGAAGTTCCAGAAATCAAAATTAGAGCATCTGCTTAGGGTTCTGCTTTCGAAACTGTTTCGACGAGAATGCTCTTTGAAAAAATTTATTTGTCGAAATTTAATTTGTCTAAAGAAAAATATGCGGATCGCACGCACAATGGGAATCGATGTTATCTAAGCTTTATATGCTGCTTGCTTTGATTGAGGATAATTTTGTTCTGCTTGTCGCGTCCGGTCGTGGTGCTCGCTACGCTCCTCGTCTTTCATGGCTGCCACCCGTCGTAGTTTTGCCTACCGTCTTCGCGCCAGCATACATTTTCGGTCTGCACCGCGTTTCGCTTCGTATCGAAGACACTCCTGTTCCGCGCGACGTTTCTTTCGGGCCAGGGTGTCCTCGATGCTGAGTGCACGCTTTGTAGCAATTTCGCTGGCGCGTGTTTACGTGCTCCTTCCGCATACGTGGCCAGCACGCTGTTGAGACGCCAGCTCCAAGTGTTCTCTTCAGGCTATGGACGATTGTAATATTTACACTATCGCAACGGAACACCTGACCTCTACAGCCCAGCATCTGAATTTTGGTCGCATAGGAAAGCAAGCACAACACGTGCCATACACACAAACTGTGAAACGGTGCAGTGGCGGCGCCTGCCGGGATGCGCGGAGGCGACCGCCATCTGGTGGTGTTGCAAGAGACCGAGCAGCGCGCGCTCTAGCCAGTTCACAACAGCAGCAGCGCCCGGAAAGTCGGTACAGGAGGCAAAGCAAGCTTCGTTTTAAAAGGTCGCTTGAAAGTCTATTCAATCCAACAACTTGGAAGTTAACGGGAAGTGAATGCTCATTATAAACGTTGTCTGGTTCCAGCGGGTACTTTGATTGGACAGTTCAATGCACCATACGATTGAGCGGTTGCCATGGCCGACATGCTACAACAGTCGTAGTTGTCCTATACATTTGGATGCAATCAAAAATTCGAGAGATCAAAGAAGAAGAAGAAGACATAAACTTTATTTAAAGAGCCGGCACCTTGCTTTTAGTGGCCTCAGGTGTCGGCACGAAGTCCTTGGACTCGGGCGGCATCTTCGGCTTGCCGGACGGCCCAGAGCTGGTCTTCCAGCTCCGAACTTTTCAGGGCCGCCTCCCAGCGGCGGCGACGCCTACGGAGAAAGTCCTCGGCGGCCCCAGCAGCCGGGGCAACGGCGGGAATGAGCGAGCTCGAGGCTTCCTTTATTCCACGAATGCCTGCCGTTATGGGCGGGTCGCGGATGGCGGCGGTTTCAGTACCGTTGTTGCCGGCACATTCCCAGAGCATGTGCCGCAGCGCTTCTCTGAGTCCGCACACTTTACACACATCAGTCGGATATAAGCTAGGGTAACAGTGGCGTAAAGACTGCCGGACTTGGGTAACTGTATGTTCGTAGTAAGCCTAAGTTTACGGCCTTTTTTCCTGTTTAATTTAATGTGCGGTGGCGGGAATTTGCGTCTTTCGAGTCTGTAGTGTTGTGTGAGGTCTCTGAACGTGGTCAGGCGATCGCCCCACAGCCATTGTGATTGTTGTTGTTGAGACACTAAGAGATCAAAGATTATTTTTTTTAATATACACGCATTACTCGATGAAACATTGCACACGTGGCCGGGTAACGAGCGACACTTGTTAAAATGAGTAGTGCTTCCAAGTATTCGAAAAAAATTAAAAATTAAATTATGGGGTTTTACGTGCCAAAACCAGTTCTGATTATGAGGCACGCCGTAGTGGGGGACTCCGGAAATTTGGACCACCTGGGGTTCTTTAACGTGCACCTAAATCTAAGTACACGGGTGTTTTCGCATTTCGCCTCCATCGAAATGCGGCCGCCGTGGCCGGGATTCGATCCCGCAACCTCGTGCTCAGCAGCCCAACACCATAGCCACTGGCGGGTTTCCAAGTTTCCAACCATGGCGGGTTTCCAAGTATTCGAAAAGCAAAACTTCAGATAAGTGTGATTTGCATTCAATATGCCTGTGTCAATGTATGAGCTAACTGAGCAAACCGAAGACTGAATAATTTCTTTACAACAAAGGTTCGTGCTTCAAGGAGTTTTTTTTTTTTTTTTTTGCTCAACGTGGTGTTGACTTCAACTAAGCGTCGTCGGTTGAACAGCACGACGCTCATACTAGCAATGAGGGAGAGAGAAAAGTAAACAAAAAAATATGCCGATCCCACGCACTGTGGGAATCGATGTAAGCGAAGCTTTATGTGATGTTTCCTTTGATTGTGGATAATTTTGTAGTGCTTGTCGCTCACCAAGCTCGTCAACTCCCACGGCTGCCACGCGTTATTGCTCTGCTTGTCCTTCTGATTGTAGTGCTCACGGTGTATGAAAAATATGGTTAGTCATTTCCCCGGTTTTCATTACGCAGTGGCAATTACTACTGTATAATGTCAAACTCCTGACTAGGTCATTTTAGTCTTCGATCGTTCAAAACGCCCCTCCCCACAATCCCCCCTTGAAGTTGTTAAAAAACATTTCATTGTTAATATGTTCTTTAGCCACCCTGTAAAGCTCTAGAGACCGGAATTTAATGTATCCAGTGAATCCTCTCAGGATTTAGGTTTCAAAGGCTACACAATACACCGTGCGACGTCTTGTGGCGGATCATGTCATGTAGGTGTCCTGCGGTGGAGTGACGTACGAAGCTGAACGAAATGTCCAGAATATCAACATGTAATAAAACAAACCATACACAACAAACAGCTCAGTATTTCAACGCCATCCAGCAGCAGCCACAATACTTTCGGACGCAAATCACCTAAATTCCATTTTTCTCCTGGCAATTCGCAATATCCTTCATAAGAACCATAGGTCATGATTTGTTATTCATTATCATCCCTATATTGCGGCACGTTCAAAGCGAAGGCGCGGAACCCAAGAAGAAGAAGAAGAAAGCCATGGTGGACGGGGTTGATTCGCTCCCTGCAGCAAACCAAACCAGCCGCCCGGTGGCCGCGCAACAACCCGGGCGCACCGATCCCGGAGCTTCTAGGCTCACCAGCATCGCCTCCTCCCCGCACAACCGTTGGCGCACCGCCCTCATTGCCTGCAGCATAACGGCAATCCTGGTCCTGTCCACGGTGATTGTGTGCGTCGGTGTGTACTTGGTCAAACGTCAAAGGAGAAGCGAGGTACCGTCTTCCGGCGGAGGAACGCCGTTCTGCTGCCCACACGAGGCTGAAATGATGGCCAGGATCGTCAACACGACCGTAAGCCCCTGCAAAGACCTTTTCGCTTACGTCTGCTCAAGCGTAGAAGGCGGACTTTCGGAAGACACCGTCGAATATTCTGAGCTTCAGCGAGCCGTGATAACTAAAGCCCCTATATTTATAAAAGTAGCGCCATTCTTAGATCTTGCCGCCACTGCGCTCACCCCGGCGCTTCCTCCTCGCCCTCTCTTAGCCGCCTCCTGTCGCCCCAGCCTCCTCCGCTCCCCCATTGGCCAATCCGTGTCACGTGGAAGTTCGCGTCGCGCTTTTGTATATTTTTTTCTTTCCAGCGCGCTCCGACTGCCATTCTCGGGCCTGTGCGACGAAAGTTCTGTACGCACAAACGGATCAAACGTGTTAGGGACAAGAACTTCGTTGTGATGGCATGCTGCTGCGCCTTAAGTTGCCGCAACCGACAAGGCGAGGGCAAAAGGCTTTTTTTGTTTGCCATCCGGCGTGCGCAAACGCTTGCTCCACACTTGATATTTGCGCCGTCTCGCATCGTCGCGTTGCTACTTCCAAAACGGCATTATTAAGACCAGTTACTGACGGACGAAGCAAAATCGCGTTTCAAAAACGTTTCCGCAGGGCGCGATCGAAGTTTTCCTCGGATTTCCTCTGGTAGCGCGTTAGCTGTCGTCTGCCACGGCAGGCCCGACGCAGGCGGCGCCACTGTCGATATCTCGCCTCGATCGCGCTGGTCGCGCCGAGCGCGATAGTGGAACGGAGGAGGAGAGAAGTGGATGGCGCTACTTTTATAAATATAGGGGCTTTAGTGATAACCGGTGTGATGCCGGCGGACGTACCAATGAGCCATGTGGGACACTTCCTCGCCACCTACTACAAGACGTGCGTACGGGCTATCGGGCGCTACGATCATTTCGCCTCTTCCCTGGCGAATGCGTTTCTGCGCGACACGGGCGACCTTCTGATGAAAGCGAGCTCTCGAGAGGCGATGACATTTAACGCGATCGTGTCGATGAGATACTCTTTTTCAGCGGTCATCGACGTGTCTTACAATATAGAAAGAGAAGTGAGTTTAGAGTTCGCGGCTATTTGCGATATGCGCGGCCGTTATCACCGAGCTCTGGATGCTGCAACGGAAGCCATCATGCGAACTATGAACACAACTGCGACATTAAGCGACACAGTTGAACTGGTGACAGCGCTGTGCGGCCGCTTTCGAGAGGTTCGTAATATGGAGGCAAGGTACCATGTCGCAGCCAATGGCAGCAGTGCTTTCAATCAGGAAGTTTGGAATATCGAAGACGTTGAAGCCGCAATGAACGCCGTCGGTTACTCACTAAAGGACGTGCAAGTTATAAATGTTCAAGGTTTCAAGGAAATTCGCCTACTTTATGATATGTTCAACGGCGACGAGAGTCCGGGTTCTAAAGCCGCCTATCTACTATGGCATGCCGTGGTAAGCGGCGTCCAAGAGTTCAACGTCCCTGAGGGCGAATTCTCGCCTCTCGTCTTTGAAACCTGCAGGAAAAGCCTGTTCAGACTGGAGGCGGTCTGGGACTTGTTAAAGGTGGAGCTCCTCACCAGCAAGGAGAAGGACACTCAAGCGAGAAGCATATTTGCTACCATAAAGGACACCGCTCACAAACACTTCACGGAGAGCACCCTTTTTGACGCGGAAGACTTTGACGAGCTAGAGGAATTCTTCAAAAAAGTGGACCTAGTGACACCTACGGCGGTAAACAAAGCTCCCATCCCGGTCCCAGAGGCGACGCTTGACTTCGCCGAGAACCTATTGAAAGCCCATGCTTTCAAAGTTAACGTTAGCGCCGCACGACTGTCCATCCTGAGTGCCACAAGAATGTCGTCCTACCGTGATGTGTTCATCGTGGAAGACCGCTACATCCTACTATCACCGACGTCGTACAGTTACATTCGTACCGGCCCGGCCAGTGAGTCGAATCTTCCAAACATGGCTCTTCTCGGAGAGCTGCTGGCGGAATGCCTTTGGGTCATGGCATTAAACATTATGAAGAGGAAATCAAAGACAGTTGCCAAGATTGAAAGGCTACGAGAGTGCTTCGCTCAAAACTACCTAAAGGGCCCCCTGGACGAAATTGATGCCGGTGTTGTGATTCTCAGTGCGCTCGGACTGTCCACTGTTGTAAAGGCGCTGAACTGGACTGAGTGGCACGTTATGAAGCCTGCCTGGAGCCTGTGGAAACTGTCTGAAGCGCAGTTTTTTTACATCATCAGCAGCCACCACCGATGTCCGAGGGAACCGTCGCCAGAAATGAGTTTCGAGATCAACGGGCCCATGATGTATATTGAAGATTTCGCGGAATCCTTCGGCTGCGTCAGCAATACTTCAACGAGGAACCCACGTCACTGTCTTGCCGGTGATGTGTCTCGCAAATGAAAGCTAATACAGCGGAGTTCTAGTGTCCTTCTAAAAGTTTCGAAAAAATACTGTGCGCGAAGATGCACGTTACATCGTTCGCGCTATACCTAGCTTTATTGAACTTGCTTTTTCCTTTGATTTTTTTATTTTGTGTTGTGTGAATTGACTTAGCGAGTAGAGATATTTATCGTGAACATTACCTTCTTGGCCTTTCTCACAAGTAAAGAATATATTTGGGACTGAAATGTTGGAAATACCATGTTGCTAACACAGTCCCTTTAGCGAAGTTTTTCTGTTTGTCTCGGGTTGAAAGCGCTGTTGTCTTCGTCTCTAACCTCCCTTATTCTGTCAAAAAAGACGTGCACGAGTTAATATGCTTTTCATGAGAAGCATGCTTTGCGAACTTCAGGCGTTTTGAATCTAACTATCTATCCATCTATCTTGCCTCCTCCATCACGATCCCGCCGCTTGGGTATGTTCAACTGGATATATATCAGAATAGCCTTGCGGCGACATGACGTGTATGCATACGTAACATGAATAACATGTCATGATATCAATGACGTGGCATGTATGTCATGACATGAATGGTATGAATGACATGATGCCGTCGTGGCCGTTCAATATATACCAGGATATGAATGAAATGAATGCATAACCTGACATGGATGACATGACATAAATGTTATGACACGAATGACGTGTATCATGAAATGAGTGCCATGAATGCCATGACATGTCATGCTAGTCATGACATGAATGACAGGACATATAAGCGCATGCCATGTCATGTCAGCAAGTACATCTCATGCTTGTCATAGCATGTATGACGACATAAATGCTGTAATGGACATGATGTCACAGTCATTTTTAACTCCATATATATCTGAATATGAATGACGGCATACGTCCATGACCTGATATGAATGACATTGTTGGTAAAGGAGTGATGCATTCAGTCACGCTACATAGTAATATATATTTTAACATTCACACTGGCGAAAACATGACGATCGGGGAACAAACGGTACATGACAAAAATGTAATCTCATAAATGTATTGCGTGTCATGACATGAATGCCGTAAATAGCAAGACATGACGTGACATTAATGTCGCGACATGAATGAGCATGTCATTCCATGTTATTGTCATGTCATGCGCGCATGTCTTGCCACACACATCCTGATACAATTCCAGTTAAAGAAATGACCACGACGTCATCACGTGTCATTTATGTCATCCATGACAATCGCTTCATGACATCCATGCTTGACTTTTGATTCATTCCAAGGATATCTTAATACATGCCGTTAGAAAATAGGACTGACATAAATGACAGTCATATCATGCCATGTATGCCATGCATGTCATGTCACGATGAAATGACTATAATGTACTCGGTAACATCACATGCATTTACGTCTATAATAGGATATTTATTATAGATTTCCGTGTCATAACATACATGTCTCGCGTCACGTAGTAGTGACGCTGAAGAAAACAGTCGTAAAACTGTGTACAACGAAACTGGTTGTTTATTGGGCGAACCTGTGCCCACAAAAACAAGGTACACTCAAAGCACAACGATAACGGCGAACACAGTCGGCGATCGTCGAAAATCTGATCAGCGGCGAAACGCGTCGGCTTTTATACCTGAGTCATCGAAGGTTCTAGATTAATCCCTGATGCCCGCGTGTCTTCCAGAAAGTTCTAGAGAATTCGCGTCAGTCATGCAATCAGATAACATAAGCGTCGGTGAAAACAGGCAATGGAAAGAAGCATCGATAACGTTCTAGAAACTTCCGATACAGGCGCGTCCTGCGCCGAGCGATAACGTTTAACATTTGTTAGCCGGTGGAAAGCGGCCACCGGTGAAAGATAAACATCTATACGTGTCAATACCCTCCCCTTAAAAAACATCGTCTCGATGCTACAAACAAATGTGAAAGCGAAATCAAAACCACACGTAATAAAGAGAGAGAAGAAAAAAAAATAATGTAACAAAGTACCTAAGTTCGTCAGCGGGCGTAGAAAGGCTTAAGACGCACCACATGGACGACTTCGGGTCGTGCGCGGCGCCGCTGTGATTGCGAAATGCCGTCTGGCACGACCTCATAGTCCACTGCGCCAATACGTCGGATGATCTTATATGGTCCGAAATAGCGACGTAAGAGTTTTTCGCTAAGTCCTCGTCGGCGTATCGGAGTCCAGACCCAAACACGGTCTCCGGGCTGGTACTCGACGTAGCGTCGTCGAAGATTGTAATGTCGGCTGTCGGTCCTCTGCTGGTTCTTGATGCGCAGGCGGGCGAGCTGTCGACCTTCTTCAGCACGCTGCAAATAGGTGGCAACGTCTAGATTTTCCTCATCGGTGACGTCCGGTAGCATGGCGTCAAGCGTCGTTGCCGGGTTCCTTCCGTAGACCAGGTTGAACGGCGCCATGTGCGTCGTTTCTTGCACGGCCGTGTTGTATGCGAAGGTCACGTACGGAAGGATGGTATCCCACGTCTTGTGTTCGACGTCGACGTACATTGCCAGCATGTCGGCGATGGTCTTATTTAGGCGCTCGGTGAGGCCATTCGTCTGCGGGTGGTAGGCGGTGGTCCGGCGATGGCTTGTCTGGCTGTATCGCAGGATGGCTTGAGTTAGTTCTGCCGTAAAGGCCGTGCCTCTGTCGGTGATGAGGACTTCTGGAGCACCGTGACGCAGGAGAATGTTCTCAACGAAGAATCGGGCTACCTCGGCGGCATTGCCTTTGGGCAAGGCTTTTGTTTCAGCGTAGCGGGTGAGGTAGTCCGTAGCTACGACGATCCATTTATTCCCGGACGTCGACGTCGGAAAAGGCCCAAGTAAGTCCATCCCGATCTGCTGGAATGGTCGGCGAGGTGGTTCGATCGGCTGTAGAAGTCCGGCTGGCCTTGTCGGCGGTGTTTTGCGTCGCTGACAGTCTCGGCATGTCCTTACGTAATGGGCGACGTCGGCAGAGAGGCGAGGCCAGTAGTATTTTTCTTGTATCCTCGCGAGCGTGCGGGAAAAACCGAGATGTCCAGCCGTTGGGTCGTCATGGAGAGCTTGCAGAACCTCTGGACGCAACGCTGAGGGCACCACGAGGAGGTAGTAGGCTCGGAGAGGCGAAAAGTTCTTCTTTAGGAGAATGTCGTTTTGCAAGAAAAACGACGCCAATCCTCGCCTGAACACCTTCGGCACAGTGACGGTCTTGCCTTCTAGGTAGTCTACAAGGCTCCTTAGTTCCGGGTCGGCTCGCTGTTGTTCAGCGAATTCGTCGGCACTGATGGGTCCCAAGAAAGTGTCGTCATCCTGGTCGTCTTGTGGCCGCGGTTCTACGGGGGCACGAGACAAGCAGTCGGCGTCAGAGTGCTTTCGGCCGGACTTGTAGACGACGGTGATGTCGAATGCTTGAAGTCTCAGACTCCATCGTGCGAGGCGACCTGAAGGATCCTTCAAGTTAGCTAGCCAACACAAGGCGTGGTGGTCGCTTACAACTTTGAAGGGCCTGCCATAGAGGTAGGGGCGAAACTTTGATGTAGCCCAGATGATGGCGAGGCACTCCTTTTCTGTTGTGGAATAATTTGATTCCGCCTTCGATAGCGACCGGCTAGCGTAACTTACAACCCTTTCTAGTCCGTCAGTCCTCTGCACAAGCACGGCGCCGAGTCCTACGCTGCTTGCGTCGGTGTGGACTTCGGTATCGGCGTTTTCGTCGAAATGCGCAAGAATGGGCGGCGATTGCAGGCGTCGCTTCAGTTCTTCAAATGCTTCGATTTGCGGCGTCTCCCACTTGAACTCGACGTCGGCCTTCGTGAGGTATGTCAGTGGCTCGGCAATCCGTGAAAAGTCCTTGACGAAGCGCCTGTAATAGGCGCACAGGCCAAGAAATCTACGCACTGCCTTCTTGTCGGCGGGCGGAGGAAAGTCAGTGATGGCCGCGGTTTTCTGTGGGTCAGGGCACACTCCAGACTTGTTGACGACATGGCCCAAAAACAAGAGCTCCTCGTATGCGAAGCGGCACTTTTCTGGCTTCAACGTGAGTCCGGAGGTCTTGATAGCTTGAAGAACTGTTTCAAGGCGCCGGAGGTGTTGCTCGAAGCTTGAGGCAAACACAACGACGTCGTCCAAATAGACGAGGCAAGTCTGCCACTTCAAGCCTGCCAGTACTGTATCCATGACCCGTTGGAAAGTCGCAGGTGCCGAACAAAGACCAAACGGCATGACCTTGAACTCGAACAGTCCGTCTGGTGTTATAAAGGCAGTCTTCTCCCGGTCTCTCTCGTCGACTTCGATTTGCCAGTAGCCGGTTTTGAGGTCCATCGACGAAAAATACTTTGCGTTGTAGAGTCGATCCAAGGCGTCGTCAATCCGTGGGAGAGGGTATACGTCCTTCTTCGTGATCTTGTTGAGGCGACGATAATCGACGCAGAAACGTAGGGTTCCATCCTTCTTCTTCACTAACACCACGGGGGACGCCCACGGACTCTTGGACGGCTGGACGATGTCGTCGCGTAGCATTTCGTCGACTTGTTGCCTTATTGTTACACAATAAGTCAGTCAAGGCACTCTTGAAGTTTTTGCGATCGAGTGGACTATCTGACAGACTATAGTTCTCACAGACGTTTCCAACCTCCTCCTTTTCTTTTTTTTTCTTTTTTTTAATTCCTTGATTTTTTTTTTCGTGACTGCTTTTTCTCTTCCCTATTCTTTCCACCTTTCATTTCCCCTTCCCCTTCCCCCAGTGCAGGGTAGCAAACCAGAATCTTTTCCGGTTAACCTCCCGGCCTTTCCCACCACGTTCCTCTCTCTCTCTCTCTCTCTCTCTCTCTCTCTCTCTTGCCTTATGGCCTCGCGTTCGCGCGCCGAAACTCGGTACGGGCCCTGACGGAGTGGGCGGACATATTCGTCGGTTATGATGCGGTGCTTGGCGACCGGGGTTTGTCGAACTTTTGACGACGACGAGAAGCAGTCCTTGTATTGCAGGAGCAGAGCTTTTAGCTGTTCTTTCTTATGCCAAGGAAGGTTCTGATTGACGTCGAAAGTTGGTTCAAGTACTACAGTCTTCGTTGCAGGTGCACTAGAATCCGTGAAGGCAAAAGCACTGCCGGCTTGTACTATTTCGTCGATGTAGGCGACCGTTGTGCCTTTGTTAATGTGCTTGTATTCGTCGCTGAAGTTCGTGAGGATCACTCTTGCTTTCCCTTCACGTAGCTTAGCTATGCCTCTAGCGACGCAAATTTCACGATCGAGCAATAAGTGAGGATCGCCCTCGATGACGCCCTCCATATCTGCAGGCACTTCGGCACCGACGAAAATCATTACACTGGAGCGAGGCGGAACGGTGACTTGTTCTTCTAGCACATTCAAGGCATGGTAACTGATGTCTGTATCCGGTGGTATCGCGTTGTGCGTTGAAAGCGTTATTGACTTGGACCTTAAATCGATGACTGCACCATGTTGGTTTAGAAAGTCCATGCCTAGGATGACGTCCCTGGAGCAGTGCTGCATGATTACGAAGCTCGCCGGGTAAGTGCGATTGTTAACCGTGACTCGCGCTGTGCAGATTCCAGCCGGCGTTATTAGGTGGCCTCCCGCTGTCCGGATATCAGGTCCTTGCCAGGCCGTCCTCACCTTCTTCAACTTGGCGGCGAACGGGCCACTGAAGACGGAATAGTCAGCTCCAGTGTCGACGAGAGCGGTGACGCTATGACCATCGATTACCACGTCTAAGTCGGTAGACCGTCGTCTGGCGTTGCGGTTAAGTCGTGGCGTCGGATCACGGCTACGTCGGCTTGCTTCGCTGCTGCTACGTCGCGTCGGTAGGTCTTCTTTCGGCGGCGAAGTGTTGTCGTCAAGGCTCTTGCTAGGCGGTGTGCTGGTACCTCGTTGTGATGATGCGTGAGTTGTCGTCGTCGGTGGCGGCGGAGGATCTTCGGTATTGCGTCGTACAGCAACCGCACCTCCATCGGTTGCTGCCTTTAGTTTCCCGGATAGGGGCTCACGGACCGGCCCCGCGCTGGGCCAGTGTATGGTCGGCGCTGCGGCGACAGGTAACGTCCTGGTGACGGCGAGCGTGAGGGTCGTCGTGGTTGCCACTGGGCTCCGGTGAGGTAGTCAGCGATGTCGCGTGGTCGCTCGCCAAGCTGTGGACGTGGCGCGTTGACGGCGAAACCTCGTAGGCCCATCTCGCGGTATGGGCATCGGCGGTAGACATGGCCGACTTCCCCGCAGTGATAGCAGAGCGGGCGGTGGTCGGGGGCGCGCCAAATGTCCGTCTTCCGCTGGTAGCTGCGCTGGGCGACGGGCGGGCGTGCTGGCGGCGGCGGCGGTGGACGACGGAACTGCGGCGTTACGGGGCCCTGGCGCGAGCGCGGAGGGGGGCCTTGACGACGGGCGACGGCGGCGTAGGTCATCGCTTGCGGCTGTAGTTGAGGCGATGCCGGAACTTCTGGCACTTCCAAAGATCGCTGAACCTCTTCTTTAACTATGTCGGCGATTGAAGTCACCTGAGGCTGCGACCTTGGGAATAATTTCTGCAGTTCTTCCCGTACAACAGCTCTGATCGTCTCGTGCAGGTCGTCGGCGCCTAGAGCTTGAGCTTTGGCGTAGTTTGTCAGCGCACGGCGGTTGTATTGTCTGGCTCGCATTTCAAGCGTCTTCTCGATCGTTGTCGCCTCCGAAACAAATTCTGCCACAGTCTTGGGCGGGTTGCGCATCAATCCAGTGAATAGATGCTCTTTGACGCCCCGCATCAAGAACCTAACTTTCTTTTCTTCAGACATGTCGGGGTCGGCGTGGCGGAAGAGGCGAGTCATCTCCTCCGTGAAGATCGCGATGCTCTCGTTCGGCAATTGAACTCTGGTTTCCAGGAGAACTTCAGCCCTTTCTTTTCGTACGACACTCGTGAAGGTCCTCACGAAGTTCTCGCGAAATAGGTCCCAAGTCACCAGGGTGGTCTCCCTGTTCTCAAACCATGTCCGAGCAGCGTCATCCAACGAAAAATAGACATGGCACAGCTTGTCATCGTCGCTCCATTTGTTGAATGTCGCGGTCCTCTCGTACGTCTCCAGCCATGTTTCAGGGTCTTCAGCTGATGATCCACGGAAGGTCGGTGGCTCCCGAGGTTGCTGCAGCAGGATGGGGGACGCTGGGGCTGCCATTGAGGTCGTTGACTTGGCCTTGATCGCTGTGGTCTTCTCGGGAAGAAGTCCGTATTCTGGCAAAAGACCTTGCTGCCTACGGCTAGCTCGCTGGTCCTTGGCGATGTTGGTCTCGTCCTCCGGTTTCGGGCTTGGGCCGCGGCTTTGCGGGGGTGTCCGCTGCATGGACACAAAAGCACCTCCACCAGATGTCACGTAGTAGTGACGCTGAAGAAAACAGTCGTAAAACTGTGTACAACGAAACTGGTTGTTTATTGGGCGAACCTGTGCCCACAAAAACAAGGTACACTCAAAGCACAACGATAACGGCGAACACAGTCGGCGATCGTCGAAAATCTGATCAGCGGCGAAACGCGTCGGCTTTTATACCTGAGTCATCGAAGGTTCTAGATTAATCCCTGATGCACGCGTGTCTTCCAGAAAGTTCTAGAGTATTCGCGTCAGTCATGCAATCAGATAACATAAGCGTCGGTGAAAACAGGCAATGGAAAGAAGCATCGATAACGTTCTAGAAACTTCCGATACAGGCGCGTCCTGCGCCGAGCGATAACGTTTAACATTTGTTAGCCGGTGGAAAGCGGCCACCGGTGAAAGATAAACATCTATACGTGTCAGTATGTTCCTTGAACATATGTATGTGTATGCGCCTTGAAGAAGACAAGTCCACTTGCCGAAACGTCGGCTCCTGCTCTCACCTTGATCTCGTGTTGCTCATCGTCTTGAATTTCCATCTCTCGCATTCCCCGTGTTTTCAAGTGTGGCATTAATAGCATGTCATGCCATGTGCGTCACTGTATGGCCGGCATGAATGCCACGGTCGTTATGTCAAGCCATGACACGATTCCATGAATGTCATGACATGCATTACAAGAATGAGATAAATTCATGACATGCATGCACGGCATGACAGTACCACGACAAGAACTCATGCCGACCCAGTGGACCAAGTTGTCTGCTAACATGGGCTGGTGACTACACTATAGGTATGCTGGCGTTCGTGATGCCATGATGCTTCGTTGCACGGTCATTCCAGCTCCGTAATCCGACTCTCTCCTCGGATTCTCGCGGGTCATCTGCGCTGGATCCAGGTGGCACGCGTAAGGAATGCGCATTTTGGAATGAAGCAACAAAGAAATTGCTACCTGTCTGCTGAGCAGCGGGGGCGAATATGGCATCCAGGCTGCGGTCATTGCACTGCTCTTATCGGAAAGTGGCCAGTTCTGGAAAAAGAATGTCGATGGAGGCCTTGAAATTGTTGTCAAATATGTTGTTGTAGAAAAAGACAGTCAGGGTCAGGATGATGACGGCCGTTGTTTTATCGGATGGCAAAGTGAAATTCCTGCAGACGTAGCGCCCAGCGAACAAGGCGAGATCAATCCAGTTTTCAGGAATTACTATCTGCAGACAATCAGTCGACTATCTGAATATTTTCATGAGCCGATCCCAATGATAGCACAGTCTAAAAACATTGGCCAATCTCTAAGACAGAGCAGTCTACGTGTCAATGAGCCGTTGCAGTCTCATATGTGCCACTGGGTATGTCTCCCTGTATGTGTGCCGCTCTTTATTGAAACATTTTTGACGCCAAATTGGGTATTCTTATCGCACAACCCACCAGGTTTTGAAGTTATCTGTTCACCTTTCCCTGTTACTCTGGAGGGACAGTATATTATACGTCACACGTAAGTACACTTTTACATATTGTGGAAGACCAACCAAAGCTTATAAATGCAGCGGTGTAATCTGTATCTTTCTTTTTCCCAGATCACCTGTTCACTGAGAAAGCCGATGGACTACAAGAAAACATGCCGGTTCTGAACTCGCTCATGCCGGTCTGAACAAAGCCAGTGTTAGCGACGCTTTAATTATGCAACTTGAGCAGAAAGTTTCGCGGGCTTTAGCTTCGTTTTCGTACCAAATAAAAATAATCTTTTTGCACCCTGGCCCGTAGGTCGGTCGATTAGTATCACGGCTAACCCAGCATCATCACTCTGATTTGATCAAGCACTAGCGTTTTAAAAATTTACTTTTTCCCCCACCTTGTAGGTGAATGGAACACTCAGGAACAAGCGGTTCTGGTTCTTTAGAATGGATGAATTCCTTATGTCAAACTTTCGAAATTTGAATTTCAACACTTTTTTGGAAGACTATTTGCCTCATTTCCTAAATGAACGTCATAGTGACTGGTGTCGCTTCTTGTGAAGCAAAAGGTTGGCATTGGAATCTATTCACACTATTATTCACAGGTATTCTTTCACTTCCTCTTCCATATTATACACCCATTCTTCAGGAAGAACGTTTCACAATAGTTTTTGTTTTGCGAAATATGTCTCTAAATACTGGAAGATTAGTTATTGTCGCAGATCCTTTTCCTGAATGCGGCTCATTTAACTAGTGTGTAATTTAGGCCCCTTTCAACCTATTTTATACATTAGCTTCGTTTTGTTTGTTTAGTATGGGTACCTGGCCACCGAGGGATTTGTCTTAATGAAATACCTCATTCACTTACACACTCCTGTTTATATGGTCTGGCGCTCTCGGTGCTTCCAGCTACTGCTAATATGACTGCGAATATCTAAACATTTATTTATTTATTTATTTATTTATTTATTTATTTATTTATTTATTTATTTATTTATTTATTTATTTATTTATTTATTTATTTATTTATTTATTTATTTATTATTTATTTATTTATTTATTTATTTATTTGACTCGCTGTCATTTCCTCATGAGATTATTACAGGAATTGTGCAAGTACAACTGGTAGTACTTGCGAGCAAAAATCAAGTACATGTATATTATATAACCAAAAGAGTGTTATTGCAAAAGTTTTTGCTTACCTAAACAACTAAATTAGTCACACCGTCACAGATTCAAGATATGGGCACAATTTACGATAACCTAGAAAAATCTCAAAATAAACAAACCAATTCAAGAAAAAACTAGTAAACACATGTAATATAAAATAGGTGATCAACGTGATAAACAGGATGCAGTCACGCATGCAATGCATCCTACAAAACCTCAATGTTGGTAAAAAAGCAGTTATAGATTAAAGTGTTAGCGTATGAAGATCAGTAACAAAGCAGAGTAAATATATCAAAGCTGTGAGGCGAGTACATGTTTTTCCACTGTTTTTTGCACGCTCTCCCTCTCCCCATGTGAGTGGGGCCGCCGAAGTCAGCAAACGAATTGGCGACCTCCTGACGAGCAGTAGAAACTCCACAGACAAGTGATACACCAATTTGGGTGCATCATTCTTTCATAACCGTGAATTTCGCCAGTGCCAGCTGCGACCTGGCACTGGGGTTTTGTTCGTTTCTGCCAGCACTGAAAGAAGTTCAGCATGAACAAGCAGCCCTCCCGAATCACTACCCTGACTTTGATTGATTGATTGATTGATTGATTGATTGATTGATGTGTTGATTGTGGATAGGAAACTTCTGCATCAAGCCCAGTGAGCACAATATCTGACCCGCTTCGTCACAACTTAAGATTGTTAAATGAATAAGGGTAATAATTTGTGAAGAGAAACATTTCTCCTAATAGCAGTTAGCAGCCAAGCAGGGAGCGCTCAAACCCAATACAATTCATTTAATAAACTAAATGGCAAATAGATTATGCATACCACACTCCTCGCAGTCTGACTTGTGAATGAGGCAAAATCGTCTTCCAGTGTTCATAGACGCTTCTCAGACATTTCGCAGGTTAACAGACACTTATAAAAAAGGACATTTTTTGCAGCACGTAATGGACGCTGTAAGGGTATCCTCGCAGTGGCTGCACCAATTCTGTCCTAAATTTACGTCCGTTTCGCTTCTAATAAAATGCTGTTTTCTGTAATCGTGGCACTTTGGAACTTTTTATATGGAAGCCATGTTTTGCATACTGTATTTTAGTTTTCATGTATGAGCCAGAAGCCTGCTTCTCAAAGCCCCATGTCCTGTAGGATTCATGCGGCTTCCATCTGCAGCTCCTAAATTTTATCGGTAAGCCACACTGTACAGAATGGTTTCCAACGAGGCATTGTTTACGGTTTTTATATGGACAACGCTTACGCTTGGGAGCAAAAACGTAAATACATTTAGATGGTGTAAGGTGTTTATATAATAGGTTACAAATGGTATAAGGTGTTTACATCGTGTTGCATCCAGGATTGTAGCCACTCAAACGCTTGAAAGGTCAGATGTACGCGGTCATCGCTCTGAAGGCCAAAACACAATGCAGTATGCATGCTTTGAAATTCTATATTCTTCATATGGGGCTGGTGCAACGCCTTTACCTGAGCTGTGCTATTTTACTGGGGACGCTGAATCGATAATGTCTTCTTCTGCTACCGAAGTTTCTGGTCTTCAAGGAATAAAATATATCCTAGAACTACGGTTTTCAGAAGTTCGTCAATTTTTTGTATCCTACGATTTTTTTTTCTTCAGGCATCATCCACCTTTTTTTGACACTGGCATAGCGTTGTGTCCTCTGCCCTTGAGAAGTGTTGGTAGAAGCGGTTCCTTCGCTTAATCCTCAGTTCACTTTGTTATTTACCATGTGTTTTCTACCAATAATTCTTTTTTTTCTTTTTAGACAACGCTTACTTTCGCTTCTTGACACCATTCATTACTGAACATAGCGAGCGAATATGTACCACTACTGTAGGTATATAAACATAATCAGGGGGGCTAAACATAAAACGACGTTCATTCACCGGCTCGTAAAAACAAACTTGAGCACTAAGGACAATTGGCTGTTCTGAAAAGTTTATTCATTACAGCCACCTTCATTGGTAAACTTATTCGAGAGCCAGTCTACGACCGTTTGAACGGTTGTCTTTTTTCCTCGCAGTTTGGAAGCACTTGCAGTATGGTAGATTCGAACTCTGTGATTCAGCGGGTACCTGACGCTGAAAAGCAACAACGAAAACAAAAAAGACAACAAAGATTAGTTAGCGTCATCGTGTTTCGGAGAGAGAGAGAGATTCGGCAGTACTTAGAAGTTGGCTTGGTTCCCGCCATGACCAGGCAAAAAAGAAGCTTGGAGCGAAAGTGCACAAGTTTCGCCATGTGTCATCCGAGTGCCAGAAACTTCAGCAAAATAGAGACAGACAACTGCTTATTTAAAAGCAGGATGGTTTGCCGATGTAGACGTATTTGATTAGATGCAGGTCTGCCATGGTGGAGGAGAGAGGACAGCAAGGCGACAGACAATTGAGGGCAAAAAAAGTGGAAAAGAAAGGATAACACAGCAACGCAACTTAATATCTTAATTTCACGTTTGGGTTCGAGTTGTTCGAATATATGGGTCATCTTGGTTTCACTTCCAATTTTTTTGTTGATGTGCATTAGTGTCCGAACAAGCGACAGTCTAGAAACAGTCGTGTGATTCGAGGCAATCAAACAAAGAATCGAGTCCTTCGCGTAGCACTGATAGTGTCACGCACCTAATATGCGCCTAAATGTCAGAGGGTCTCGACAGGTTGTTGCCAACATTGTACGCTCCACAGTGTAGTACAATGTGTTCGATCGATTCCTTGATTCCACAGTGCCACAGTTGTCACAAACAGGGGCTTATAATTGGCCAAAGTGGTAGGGGAGGCCTGGTCCGCTGTGCAAGCCACGTTCATTCGTATCCGATGGTAGTGTTTCTAAATCACGAGGCCTTGGGAGCCTTGATCAAAGTGCAGGTTTAATACCAAAAATTCAGTCATGCGGTAAGATTGGTCGATACATATTTCAGAATTGCATGGAGCCGACAGTAAACGGGGTAATTGATAAAGTACGGTAGTTAAGTAAGCGGTGATACAAACGGATGTGTAGGGGCCTGGCGCGGATGAAGATAAGACATGTCAAATGATCTATCAGTGGTCCGCTGCGAATGAAGGTGCGGCCTGGCCAACAGAGGACAACTTCGAATCTTGCCGGGGAATCTTCTAATTTGTAATCGGGCTCATTACATCATCTGTGACGCACGCGAGAAATGATCAAAACTAGATCATGACAAACGCTAAAAGACTTCAAGGGACGTCATATATCCCTATGTAGATTGTATACTTGCGTTTAGCGCTTGATAAACATGTGCCTGAATAAGAATATTTGAATTGCACTTATTGCTTTTGTGACGTTATGAATTCAAAATTAGTTCCACGCAATTTGCCACCTATGGGTCAAATATGTGGGTTCATCACGAAAAAAAGTTAATGGACGCCTGGCACAAAAGAATGAATTTATATCTGCCCATGATTCGCTTCGTACGAACTTTGACTTGGCAGGTTTACCTGCTAGCATGCTAGAGGCTGCCTCTAAAACACTCATTATTGCAGGTATGACGACTGGAACTTTTGCATCAGAATTAATGGAGCGGCGAAAGTTTCACGGAGCGCGGACCCTCGGTAGAAACTCCGCGCGCAGAGCATTCTTTTCAGAAGCAGCGATAGTGACACGCAGACGTGTTTCTGTAAGATGACTACACATGACGTCATAATCACGTTTTCTCTCGCTTAAGCGTACCGTTCACACACGGAAGCTCAGATTCGGTGCGTCGCCAAATCGATAGCAGGCTAGAAGGCATTAGGTTCTATAAAAAGAAGGGCAATTTGCTCGGGTGACAAGAAACGCACAGTAAGGGCGCAGTACACCTACCTTAAACCCCCATCCGTGATGTCTTCGTCGCTGTCCTTGCCGAATATGATGTACTCACGTCCGACGTCGAGGTTTGACGTGTTGCACAACTGGCGGCCGAGGAAAAGTCGCGTGTGGCCTTCAAGAGTCTCGGTGTTTTCTTCACCTAAAATTTAAAATTAAGAAACACGTTATTCTAGATGTAACAGCACGACTTGTGTTTCAAACAAAAACCGAAATGCAGAGGAAAACAACGGCCAAATTTAAACTAGATATTTTTAAACCCGTAAATAAAGTACTACGTGTGGTACATAACGTAATTAGTGCCTTTGAGCTGGATCTCACGAACAGGCGGAGATTCCTTGCATACAAATTGAAATGCATACTAATCTACGGACAAATTTTCGCTAGTTAAGTTCCCCGCTAATCACTTTTAGGCACGTAGTGTCATTTTCGAATTGTAGAGCTTGCTATACGCATAATCACAAAAACAAATTCTGATGTTGGCACCTGTTTTTAAGATGTGCGCCCCCAAACTTGCCGCGAAAATTAACTGTTGTTCTACTCACTTTACTTTAACAAAGCGCCATTTGATGCATTAAAGCAGAAACCTTACTGGTCCCCCAATGTATTTGATGTCACAGTTTGGAAATGAATTCTTCGAAACATTTCCTTCCAAGTGGGTACGCCTTAACAACTCACAGGCTACAATTGCTGAAAGTCGAAAATTTGCCGCACAAGAATTGCTTAAATCTTAATTACTTGAATTTCGTTAATTCATCCATTACGCATTTTTGATTTCTCGTACAAGTAATGACAGCCCCTTCGAGTAGTCTATCTAAGGACTAAGTTTAAATATTTAAATATCCTGTGGTATGAACAATTATTTTTGGCGCCCAAGCAGACAGACAAGACCTATACAGACACAGACATAAAACGCCACTGCTGACTTATTTGAACGCAGGCACGTTAAAGATTCTCTTATTGTCCTAACGAAAGAAACTCCTAATGCCATGATGTTGTCGCTGCTACGCACGAGTCGAGTCCTCTGATGTGTCCGCCCCTACAGCTATTGTAACATCTGATAGCGTCTACCATTCCTGCATGCGTCTTCTTCTATACGAAAATATTGTGTTCAATAGTTACTCTAACCGCTGCGATGGAACATTGGCTGTGGCGTTCTGTTGTTGAACACGACGTATGTACTTTGGTTCCCGGCCACAACAGCTGCCATTTCGATGGCGCGAAGTGCAAACACGCTCAGATGCTTAGATTTAGGCGTACATTAAAGAACACCAGGTGGTAAAATTTAGTCCAGAACCCTCTACCACGTGGTCTCCGTACAATTGTTGTTACGTCGAGACGTCAAAGGGAACCAAAGAGAAAAAGTTTTGAGCTGTACTAATAAATTATTAGTATACTAAACTATTTTTAATACTAAATTATTAATACTAAATTATTAGTAATCCTAAATTATTAGTATTAGTATGAATACCAAGAGAACGGAAGCGCAGTCGAGACCAGCAGAAAACTAGGTGGGGTGATGAAGTTAGGAAATTCGCAGGCGCAAGCTGGAATTAGCTAGCGCAAGACAGGGGTAATTGGAGATCACAGGGAGAGGCCTTCGTCCTGCAGTGGACATAAATATAGACTGATAATGATGATTATGATAATGAATAAGTTATTCTACTATCATACCAAAAAGGGCCGCTCTTACCGATAGAGGGAGCTTGGCAAGTGGGAAAAAGACGTGAAGACTAAATACAGGTGGCGCTACCACCTTGAAGTTCCGGCACTACAGCTCGCCGTGACGTCATGGCTTCTGACGGCATTCGGTCGGACCTCTATATTTATCACTAAAGATAGGCTACATTTTATTCAGAAAAGAATCTAAGACTGAATTTAGCAAGGTTAAGGAACCTTTACTGATTACACAAAGTGCCCCATTACATGAAAAAACAAGTTTTGACATCTTTGCCAAGTCACACTGACATGTCGGCACTGGGGTTTTGGCGTGATAATAAACAAAAAATTCAACTTAGATAATCGTTTTATCTTCTAATAAACTGTTATCACAAGATTACTGAACACAGATTATATAAACCATACCCATCAGCTTAAACTGATTTACTGTTTCTCTTAAGCCCCCCTTAAAACCCAGTGAACAAGTAAATAAATAAGTGAATGGGCTATTAAAAACACGCCAGAACATTCATATTGGCTAAATACGTACTTGAGGAACCAGATATTGATCTTCTCATTTATTTTGTGCGCTCAAGACCTTGCCAACACCGCTTCAACGTCCATGGGGAAGTGCCCTCAACAGCTTCTCCAGTCGAACGTAATATGTATCTCCATCGTATTTCTATCAATGCCTCCTCGAGCCAAATCCTTCTGGCGTACGCAGTGCACTTACCTTCTTTTATAACTTTGTCGATGTCGAACGCCAAGTGCCTGTAACCTGCGAGGACGTAGTTTGCAGAAACTTTTCCCTTCCACACTGCGTGAAGTGAAAGCGAAAGCAGGACATACAGTGTTAGGCACTTATCGTGAACATATGGTCTCCTCTTTCTTGAATAACTGTAGAATAGAGTTCACGAACCTTTGCTGTAGTCGCATATTGTCATGAAAGGAAACAGATGGTGTATCCACTTCAGCTGTACACCTTTCATAATCGGTCTTATTTATTATTCTTTCAGACATAATAGTGGGGCTGACCGCAACGTCAATGTTTCTGGAGCGGGCTTGAAAGCGTACATTGTTCATGGCCGCTTCATAATGAGCGAAAGAACCTCCATAAAAATCTGGACATCATTTTTAGCGCGAAGCTGTCGATGGCTAGAATCTCGGGCTTTTCGCGTCCGTCACGTCGACAGAAAACCCAGGTGGGCCGATCCCGGTGGCAGTGCAGGGCCAGGAGCAATGTCTCCTGGCCATGTCAAGCGAACATACAGCAATTTCAAACGAACATACAGAACAGCCTTCGTTTGAATATGTAACGCACAAATTAGAAAAGCTGTCAAACCACATGATTGATGACGAGACGCGCGCACATCCGCGTTGATCAACGTACGTTGCCGCCATTCCCTGGCCGGTGGTCGTTGTCGGAGACTAGGCATCTCAAATCCGGAAACTAAGCAGTGGTTCACCCTCTTCGTGGAAAAGTTTGGTCTCGGTTACTTCAACGATCCGAGTCAACCAACTGCATGCATCGATTTAACTTTGGCGAAAAACATTTCGCAAATAAGAACGGAAAACATCAGCGTATCATAGCGACCACAAAGGAGTTAAAGCAGCAATTTCCAATTAATAATTAAAATAAAATAAAGATCTCGCAAACTGCATTGAAACGTGTGTTTGTGTTATATATCACTTTGAAGAGCAATTTGCTTAATGGGTGCACATCATGGGATCGGTGTTTGACAAGTTGTCTTACATTAGACGCAATATGCCTTTTTATACAGCTTCGGTGACCAACCACCTTCACAGTAGTGGATTGTCGGTAATTTTTATGTTCACTATAGAATCTCGAAATCTCTCATTTTATGTCAGAACGCATATTGCTTTTTTATGAAAAGCTGTTAACAGCGGAGCTGTTTAAGCCGACCGTTAGCCGGTGTGTCGTGTACAGAAAATGTGGGCCGATCCTGCCGGCAGTGCAGAAAGGGTCCAAGCGCAATGGCACACACCACTGTGAACTAGCGAAGCTGAGCCTGGCTAAGTCTAACTAAGCACGGTTGGGACTACTTAGGCTTAGTCAGTCATCGATAGCCAATCGATAGCCAGTCAATAACTAATCGATAATCGATCAATAATCAATAAATTCCAGGAAATCCTGGATGGCATAGCGAAAGCGTGAGAAGAAGCGCGGAGTGCAGTGACGATGGCTACGAGATGGCGCCACAGTAGCGCGCGTCGTCTGGGAGAATCCGTCAGCGGCGGCTTCTGTCAATCGTGCCCACGCGTCGCCTACGCGCTGGCTCTCACGATCTGCAGATTACCGAGGCAGTCGCGCCACACTTCGCTCCGTCTGCAACGTGCCGCGCGAGACCAATTGTCCACGCCAGCCAATATATCGCCAAATGAAAACACGTATAGATCTGCGCTCAAATTTCGCATTAGGGAGTATCGTAATCATCGATGAATTTTTTTAACTGCTGGCTGATTTTTTTTTATCTTCTTCTGCAAAAGGTATTACCGACCGCACAAGTACGTACGTATACCAACCGAAGTCATGGTCGTCACAGGCGATCTTTCTGAGGGTCATCCTGTTCGACTTCCTGGCATTCCCTGCCAGTTGTTTTGATGACGTCAATGAAAGTTTCGTTCACGGGGCACTCCGCTGTGCGGGAAAGGAAACGCAAGACTCGAGGTCAGATCGATATCTAAGAAATTTGTAATACGAAGCACATTCAATGTCCGAACACAGTTCCACATCAATGATTGTTGAACTTCTTGCATCTCTTTCTCTGGCCACGGGGAGCACATTTGTGCAAATAAGAATGATTAAGTGTTATTCGAGTTAAA
Organism: Dermacentor silvarum; assembly: GCF_013339745.2. Classification (NCBI taxonomy): domain Eukaryota; kingdom Metazoa; phylum Arthropoda; class Arachnida; order Ixodida; family Ixodidae; genus Dermacentor; species Dermacentor silvarum. The sequence goes on along the minus strand of NC_051163.1, from coordinate 31,311,467 downwards.
GCTTAATTTGTACAGTAAAGAATGTTCAGTGGTTGGTTCGTTGAACAATTCATAGTTTCGAACTCATTTCAGCGTACGAAAAACGGCACTATGGTTTATGAGTGAAATTTGCTATGCTTATGTAAGAATTTGGAGCGTACATGAGATAAGTTGGGTATTACGGAGTTAAGGAAGCATCATACTGCAGTCGAGCCCCACGATACGCAAGTGCCGCTCAGACCCTACGTAACACCTAAATAGATTTAACAAGCGTATGCACTCTATACCTGCATGCTATCACCAGATCTCGCTCTTTTATATATATATATATATATATTATATATATATATATACACGCCGGGTAAAAGAGCGCGAAGACACTTCGCGATATATTACCTTCATGACGAGTAATACTTAATTTTATTCATTCAACACGGAAAACCGCGGGGGTCCAAGCAGAAGGGACATATACAATGTTTTTAGAACTTTGTGAGCGCCACTATCTAACGGTAATGGTTTGTAATAGTTTCTAATGGTAACATGGCGCAAGGGATCACTTGTCTGTATGAAAATGAGCTCACATAGATACGGTAGTTGTTTCTCGACATCGTTCGGTGTTTTTCGAACTTGTTACTTCAACGCCACTGCGCACAAAACTGAAAAATTGTTCATGTATGCCAAAGATGGCGGCGCCCATGGACCGTTATCAAGGTCGTCTATACGCGTGGTAAAAACAGAAAGAAAAACACGACAGGCGACAATTGTAGTAGGTGCGAGAATCGGCAAACTGTAAAAATGAAGCGTTTAGTTAGCAAGTTTGCATTAGAATATGGTTATCGAGGTTCTTTAGACAATAACGGGCAATTTGTTCGAAGCAGGTAAAATCACGGTAATAAATTACAGTTTATTTAGGCTCTTATTTCAAATAAGCAAACGTTATGGCTGTATAATTTACGAAAGTATGCATTATTCTACCCTTACATGCGCTTCGTCAGCATGACACCGTCCAGCAGACGCAGTTTACGAAACTGCAATATTAGTTTGATTCCGGAGTGACTGAGCTGTAAACCTGATTACCACACAATTGCTCTGTTTTTTTTTCAATTATGGCAAATAAATAGGGGTCTGAATAAAAATACCTTTTAAAAGGTTATTCGATTTTTGTAATGAGTTAAACTGCATTGAAATTGCTTCAGTAGTTGTCTAATGAAAACATCCGCGCGCTTCAAATGTGTCGAATATAAAATCCTGAGAATAATCATGTTTTCCTAAAAGATTAACTGCACCAAAATATTGAACCACGTAAAAAGCCGCAATTCATACTGCGCGGACATATAGCAAACAGCGTGCAAAATATTACGTGTCAATTACGATAGACCGCTAGAAGATGGCACTATTATGTGTTCGAAAAAATCGATTCGCAACTGTACATGTGTTCTTAGTCGGCCGCCAACGCAGTTCGAGGCTTCAGTGAGTAGCCACAAAGCTGCCTCGTGCAAGACCCACACCCCGTAAAAATGGTCAAAAACAATTGCGGAGATTAGGCACGACTAATTGTATTATTTAAAAAGTTGCCTTTGTATGTTATTAAGCTTCGAACTATAAAAAAAACAAGAAAGTTGACATTTTCTGGAGGGCTTTCAGCAGGCACGTTTTCTTTTACTGTAGACCAGGATCCATTAATAGAGGTACAGCTTGTATATAGTCATCATTCACAGAATACTCGAAACAATTGAATATCACATTCTCGAGTCCTAATGTGGTCCGTAGTGGTTTTCAGAGAGTTCTGTCCAGTCCGTAAGTGTATTACGATTTTCCGGATCCCCGGTTAACGAAGACAGAGACATGTATAGTCCACGATGTAGGAAGTAGCTTCTTAGACCGTGGTTTAACCTAATGCCCCTCGTTCAGCTTAGTCTGCCTCAATCTCCTCCTCACCCACCACTAGGAGAGGAGGTGCACATCGACTCACCCTAGTTCAGTTGCTTTGCTGGCGCCATATTGTGACACAGAGTTTAACCAGAACACACACAGCTACTACACTGCAATCGCCAACACTGTGCCACTTAGCTGCCGATGTTATTGTCATAAGGTTTCGCCAGCAGCTGTCTAGGTCTGCGTTGTACTAGCATTTCGTAAAAGGTAGTAATATACTGACAAAATAAATTTCTCTGACTGGCATGATTAAAAAACAACACTCATTACAACGAATTATAATCTGTTACCAGACGGCTAAAAGCTCCCACCGTTCGTACCTGTAGCGCATTTGCACATGTTTCCATCGCAGAAGAGCTCCACCGAAGTGCTCGCTGGCTCTGGTCTGTAGGACTGGCTGCAAAGCTCGTCTGGACACGAGGAGGAATGCAAATCGTGCGCGCGATATGTATTAGTGAAGATTTTAAACTTCGTTTTCAGGAAAAGTAGAGAAAGAAAATCCCACAGGTCCAACTCGTTTGACCCGAGTTAACCCCCGTAAAGCCCGAACAAAATTACGTATCAAGGAAAACTAGAACTTCTTCACCTTCACAAAGGACTTGCGTATAAAAAATGAAACTATATTTCAGGCAAAACCTAATTATAGCAGCAAGTATAACAATTTGTACTTGGTTTGCCATACTCTCCGGATATGAAAACTCGCTCCTGCCCATCAAAAACGCTGCAACTGTCTAATTAAGCACGTCTCCCGTGCTTAAATAAAAATTTTGAGGTTTCAAAATAAACATAAGTTTAACCATACGTTCAGCATTACAGGGGCTAAGGACTAGACCTCGCGGTTCTCTGCTGAGACGCGCTCCCGCTCCTCTGCTTGCCTGTTTTTTGTGTTTTTTTTTTTTTTTGGTACGTATTTTTAAAACGAATAGCTTTCTTCGGCCCTTTCAGCCGTCTTCGCGGTTGGTCGGTGGTCAGTGTTACCTCGGTCGGTGGTCGGTCCATCGACGGTTAGTGGTCAGGCTCGGCAAGAAAAACGTTCGTTCGTACACTCGCTCTTTCTCTCTCTATCTCTCTCTGTCTCTCTCTTTCAATCTGTCGCTCGTTCTGTTGTTTGTTCATTCGTGCGTTTCTTCGTCCGGGCTATTCGCTGACATTCACAATCATCGCTGATGGTTTCTGCCATTATTTTAGCAGCAGTAATTTGTCGCCTCCTAGACATGGAAGGAAACTGTCGCCCATGTGCTGTTGCTCTCCATTTTATGCCCAAATCGTTGTTAAGTGACGTGACCCTCGCGTTCATCTAAATGCGCTACCTACCATTGGAGAAGGAGAGAGGTAATTATTAAATCCATGCCAGCACCTTTGGCCTAATGGGCAGAGTATCCTGATATGACTCTTGGGCACTTTTTTTCGAATCCCAACACCGGACACAATTTTTTTTTCTTTTTTTACGTATATAGGAGGCCTCAACAGAGGCGAACCAGGAACCTAGCCACAACCAACTATAAGTTACTTGGATGTTGAGCCACCTGGAACGCAGTGCAAAAAGAAAGAACAGCAGACATAGCACTGCTTTGCAACTCGTCAACACTGTCGTTTTGTCTTTATTGTGCCGTTTCTTCCTTGATTTTTTTGTGCTGTTTACTTGCTTGTTGTGCGCCTGTTTTGCGCTGCTTACTGCTACCTAGCCACTGTAAAGTGCCTGGTAAGACCGAGGGAAAAAACGCTTCGCATTTATAATTCTGAGGTTATGTGCTTTTGAGCGCGAAGCAGACGTAACGCTGATAACCGTTAAGAATACACGTTTTCACTAGTAAACGCGTTTCACCCAATCACTTCACAACGCGTTTATGGGGTTTACAGTGCGTTGACGCCACATACGGTGAGTATATAGAAGCTGCTCGATGGTTGCTATTGCCTCTGATAAGCGTTTAGAGTTTATTCTTCACTCCGCTATACAAGTATGGGTTTATCGTAGAAAGAAATCCGTCATTTTGCGGTCTCACATACTGTGTACGTAGGAACGCACTAGACGTGAAGATCAGTTTCCGACCTGGGCGAGCATTATCGTCATAAAAAGTAACTGGACATACTTAAATGAGTAACCATCGGGCTATGAAAGAAACACACTTACTCGGCTTGTAGTAGTCGTACACCTTCACGGTGGAAGTCTGAAGATTTGTTACTGCAAATTCCTTTTCAACCCGAAACTTTAGGCAAGTTTCCGTCGCCGCTTTGACCTTAAGAATAAAATGTCTCATTATCAATTACGGGATCTCTCTTGTAGCTATTCATTAGGCTATATGCCCGTCAGTGCAAAAAGCATTTCTCAGTTTTCTTTTAGTATTGCTGGGAACATGTATGTAGCAAGTCGAGTATGATCAAACGCCGCGGCGTTTTTACAGTGATCAAAGCAGTTGTTTCTCGATTTGAAACGATAACATGTGACGGAATTTTCTTTACTACTGTTTGACATTGTATTATCTCTTTTCCCTGCAACAATACCTGATTGATCTGCATAAGAGTACTCGCTCTGGGGCATTTTTGCTTAGCGACTGTGAAATGTGAATTTTGTTCTACGTGCTCAAGTTGCCTCACGGAGCGTCAAGAGTAAAATTGTTCGCTGATTCGTTAAAGGGGCCGTGACACGAAATTCTTGAGCCTAAACTATACGGTGCATGTTAGGCCATACGCGTCCCAAAGCAACCTAACCAAATTTGAGTGCATCCGGCGCAATTGAAAGAAGTTATTTGATTTTTTTTTTTTTTGTGACGCAGATGAACCGCACAGCAGTCCCGAAACACTAAGCGGTGACGAAATGAAATCGCACCTCCGCAACACCTCCGTCGGAGTAAGCAATGCCGACCTCGAAGGCTATGCATCTGCGCACTGCAAGTATACCGGAAGCGATTTCAGGAGCGGGGAACTGCGCCACGGCCGCCATGCGTTGTTTCGTTCGTGCATGTGCGTCTCGGCTATCTGTGGCTGCTTTACGTTGTGCGAGTGGGGAAATTGCAGGCACAATTGAACGACGAGGCCCTTGCCAGGCCGATGGGTGCAAGAACGTGCCGAGAAAAACTTCAGATGCGGCCTCGAAATGTTTCATAGCAGATGTGCACAACGGTGGCTCCGCATTTCTCGACCTCACACAGTCCATACCAAAATGGCGGTGACTGTCAATGACGGGGGCTTAGAGGCAGCGATTTAAATTGTCATTTCGAGATCAAATGCTTGCTGAAGGCACAGTTTCATTTATGTAACCCTATTGAGATTGCTCGTGAGTCACAATGATATACTGAGAACCATCGTACGACCATGTCATGGCCCCTTTAAATGCTCACTGCCGGTATTGTGTTTTCTTATTTTACTCCAGACTTCGTTCGCTCTTATGGCCATTTTTATTGGAAAGAAGTTGATAATGTATTTTCAAAATTTGATTGGTATTTGTATTTCCCTGATTCGAAGGTACTGCTTTATTTCTGGCTGCTTAAATCTCCATATTCCTTGCACACTCTCCAATTGGAGGTCCCCTAGACAATGTGACTTTGGGTCCTTCTTCTGTATTAACGTATGTGTGTGCGAAATTTCTACCCGAAAACTTCAATAATCTCGAACCTAAAAAACAGCAAGTTTTCTCTGGGCATACAGTGTGGAGCGCCTACCGTTTTAAGGTAAAAGAAGACTCCATTCTCCCGTTCTTCGTATTTGTCCACCCCTGCCGTGTCGTTGACAACCTGCAACAGAGGAGAAAATTGAATTGCTTAACGCAATGCACAGGAACCACGTATTGAAGGCATTCACGGAGCTTTATCTACAGTGTTTATTCATTTTTTTACCAGAGGTGGGTCTCCACGCTTTCATTGAAATACCCGTATAAGCCGCAACGCAAGCTGTTGAAATTAAAGAAATAATTCTGCGCCTTTGACCCCGAATATGTGAAGGAACCTCAATTTTTTTTCGATCAAGGGGTTGTTCTGAAGCGTAAATTCGGGCCTTATGTGTGCGCGTGGACGAACTAAACTGCCTGTTACTCATTTTTTCGTGTGAAGCAACTTTATGTGCTATGCAGAAGGTGTCCCGCTACTGCACCTTGGATACAAGTAACGGTGTTCCTCTTCAAATTGTTGACGAGGCATAAATACATACATATGCACACCCGTTTACATGCATGTATGTATGTATGTATGCATGTATGCATGTATGATGTACGTATGTATGTATGTATGTATGTATGTATGTATGTATGTATGTATGTATGTATGTACGTATGTATGTATGCATGCGACAATGCTTGGGACATACAAATATATTCTTTTATGAAACATACATATTTTACTTGTCTTGACAGTGCGTAGTGTTCAATAATTCGTTTGCAGCATGGCATTGGCACACATACACAACGTTTCTACACAATGGCAATGCAGTTATATTATTCATGTATAAGATCCCTCGACAAAGTCTTTAAGGAGGAGACCACGCTGCAACGTGACCCCCCCCCCCCCCCCCCCCCCGAACAAAATTTCAGGCTACGCGACGTACATGCATGTAGCATACTTTAAGCACGTGCGTTCGATGGTAAAAGAATGTTGTTCTTCTAGGGGTGTCGGCGCTTCTTTCACGTATCCATGCATTGCAATAGTTTTCAAACATGGGCATAATTGTTTGTAAATGTATGAAAAATCAGCTAGTTGTAGAAAAATATTTTCTGATTGCCTACTGCTTCGACACAGGCACAACTTCCAAAAGCCTATGACAATTTCTGCCTCTCATATCTATATATAAGTTATATGTGTACTTAATTGACAGACAATTCCTCGTTAGGCAAGATAATGTGGTTCTTTGTTAACATGCACGCAACGTGTTTGATTCTTTGTAGGGTGTAGGCAAATAATCGAAATTCCGCATACAAGTGAAATCCTTGTGGCCTTTATGCGTTTCCAACCAGGGACAGTAGAGCATTCGATTTCTGTTCTCAATGAAATCATTCAGTTCCTACAAAATTTCAAGAATTCTACGTATTTCAACGTTTGATCAGAGTACTCGATTGGAAATTTCAATAATGAATTGTGCTTGCTCAGTAATATCTCATGGTAGAACATACGTGTTTATTGCAACTGCAGGCACCTGCCGCCATGAAAAACTGTCTCATGCACATTGGTCACCGCAAGGCTCAAGTTGTTCTAAGTCAGCTAGGATCTACGGTGACACTTCACACGCAGTTATACTCAATCTGCGAGCTTGAACACTTCGATATAGCATTACATGTTCTCAAGAAAAAAGCAAAGTCTTTACTAGGATTATTCACTTCAGTGCTTGTCTTTCTGCATATATATATATATATATATATATATATATATATATATATATATACATAAGCAACCCCCTGCTTCCCCCCCTCCCCTTCAAAGAAAGAAAAGGGGTTCGATTTTTAGTCGACGCTGACATTTTTCGAATATTTATGTTCGGCTCGTGTCAACGTTTTGCCGGTTAACTGCTTTGCTCCTGTGTTCCATCAAAGCGCGTTATCACTTTCCTAAATAATTACTTTACACCTATAAAAATACTTAATTTCAATTCGAAAATAACCTAGAACAACTTGTGTACGTTTCGTGGAACTTTCAACCATGAAACGTTTTCGTTTGCCGCAAGCTTTCCGCTAGCTGCATCACAACACTGCATCTATTTGCATATATACAGATCTAAAAGTGCAAAAGACGCAAAGATTCATTCAGTCAGTTCGTACAATTAAAATTGCTTATTTGGGAGCGTGAAATGTCTAACCAATTTCATCTAGAACGATGCGAATAAAATTACCTTGACTATTACATCTCACAAACGTAACCCCTCCTGCTTCACAGACTTCCCGCGCAATGATCAGCTGCGCCGCTTGTTGCTTTAAAAATATTCGTACTGGAAAACATACAACGGTTCCTTACTTTGTTCAGGTCATCTTTAATCGGCCTGAAGCCAGTGAAGGTTCCAACGTCTACAATAGCCATGTTCGATTCATTTCCGCCCAAGTACCTGCAATTGGAAATTAAAAAAGCGTGTTTGTACATGTTTCTAGTGCAAGCAAGGAATTTTGAATACAGTGTTAGAAGCCTTAGGGACGAAACAAATACTTTTAAAGTTTGCAATGCAATCATGCACCGATAAGGTAAGGAACACTAACGCATTCTTTTTTTACATTCAGGATACCGTGCACAAACTTCAAGCCCGTTGCAATTGCGGTACCAAATACTCCATTGGTATTAAAGCAGACTTCTTGTTCGATGAACCGCCGATGCATAAAACACTGAGGCAGTAAAAGCATGCATTTGCATCATTGATAACGAAGCATCAAGCATCTATTAATATTTCGCCATACAATGTACTCATCGAGGCAGTGACGTCTAAAGCGTGTAATGCAACACATGGTATTAGCTGAGCTATAATCAGCATACGGTTCGGTTTTCGTGCCAGCCGAGTCTTCAAACCAGCCTGTTCTTCAAACATCGAGACAATTGTTCTTACTTAAAATTGTCCAAATTCTACTGCTTTTCTGTTTATTATTGTTGCCTTCAATACACTTTTTGTTGGGATGCAAGCAAGTACCATGAGCGTTCTCGTGGATTTATAATTACCACGGCAGATCCACAATGATCTGTAATAAACTATATCGTGTACAAATGACGAAGGTCCGAAGAAAAGTGAAGAAGCACACACTGACTCAGAATTCATTGCACTTGGAATTAAAAAAAACATCCATATGCAACAGCTGCAAACACCTCTGTAGCCACTGCAATTTAACGGCAAATCAATATGAACCGGTCCAACTACCAGTACTTTGGAGGTTCCTACTGGACTTCATCGTGCAAACTAGACACGGATCTACGTCTGATATCCCTGTCAAGCTCCAACTAATTTTGTCCAATAAATATTACTTCTCCGCATATCTTTAGGACCATAACAAGTTGACAGTTGTAAATCGGTTGAAGAATTTTTATTTCTTCAATGAGTTTTGTCAAGTGCACAGAATGTGGACTGCGTGCGACGACTCTACAGAAACGTAATATATGAGAAAATCAACTATTTCACGCGACGGCATACTTGGAAAGCATCTATCCAGCCCCTTGATAAATATGCCGGATGTAAAACACTGCTATCCCGTTACATGACGACATACGGATTAACATGCAAAGCCCAGCCGTCTGCCTTCAAAATTGTTTTACTAAAACACTTTAAAAATATTGAAATTTGCAGCTAAGTTGGAATCGGAAGTGTTTGAAGCTCTATGCAACACGGTATAAGCCTTATTTTCCCTAATGCTTTTGCATTTATTGCAGTACCTTGGAGTGCACAAGTGTCGTACACGTGATGTCTAAAGCCGACTGGCACCGCAAGGCGTAATATGATATTAAAAAAACAAGACAGAACGAGAGCAAGGAACAAATAAAAAGAGAATGAAAACACTTACCAGAATAAAAAAATCTGGCTTGCTATCCTACTTGAAGGGAGGGGGCAGGTAGATACAAGAATAAACAAAAAGCACGGGCGAAAAGAATACAATAATTACCTGGTGCACACTTTGATCTGATACGTATTTTCATCATCAGGCTTGTTTCTTGGCTTTTCTGAAAAATACATGAAGTAAACACGAGGTGCCGACTCATTTTCATTATTCACCGTTCAGCGAATAAAGGCAAACGGAACAAAACAGGCAACCGCAACAAAAGGCAACGTGGCTATGATAAGCGCGCCAGTTTTAATAAAATACCACAATGTTAGTCTGAATTGATTTGAGACTTTGGTTTTTAGTACACTAGAGGATTTCTCCCAAATCCAAAATCAAGCGTTGCTTCCGTCAAGTTAGTTGTGACAAAAGGTAGCAGCAGTAAACCAAGTGTAGACCTAACTCTAATTGCCATGCTGGCTTCCCCTCTATGCATAACTTCCCGATATAGACCCTTTTCGTGGAACGGCTTGATCTAGACGAACTGGATGGCGCTTGCCTTATCCTAACGTTGCCTTATCGAAAGCGCACAAATACGAAATCATTACCGCTTCTGCCCTGCTACTGTGCGCTCGCCTGTCGGAAATGCAAGTCGGTGTTCGCCAACACAATGCGCTCCATTCATGCTGCAAAATGTGGAGCTGTAGAGGGTAGACGTGTGCAGCGGTTGGCTGCAAAAATATTTGCCGGCATATTAAGGAATTAAATGAATCTGTGTGGCCAAGTTGACGCACCGCTCCTACTTAAGGACTGCCTGCACTGCCAGCCCTTCGCGATGCACGGCTTTCCTCAAGGATAAAAAAAATAACTCATCCGTCAGCGTTGTATCACTGACCTCTAAAGAAAGGACTTCAACTTCGGAACAACGGCAAGAGTGAGTACCGCTGGTTACACAGTGACAAAGAGAGTAGCACCGTTTCCTGACATAATAAGATGCATAATGAGACAACCCGCCGACTGTTTCGTGACGGTCCACATTGTAAGCGAGTGACCATAGCGACAATACGTTTTTGGCACAAGCTATTACAAAGTACAGAACATCTACGTTGCAAGCCTGGTGTGCAGCAAGAACAAATCTATCGCAACTGACCACACCCGCGAGCCATTAGGCAGAACGTAAACAACTCGATAGTGACCGCACCGAGGAACCTCACTGAGTGAGAAACGCGACAAGCCGCTGCTTCAAAGTGTTAAGTAAATAAATAGCGAATAGCGAAACACACTGATCCTGATTCAGTTCATAAGCGGAAAGTTTGGATAGCTTGGAATACATTTCTAGTGACGTTTTTGCCGCAAGCACCGTCTACGCTGCTTGTGCCGTTCGGACAGGGCGTAATGAGCTCGGAAAGCGCTGACGTGTCCTCTGAAATCTGTGGCCAAGGCATCGTGTCGTCCACCCGGTCACCGTCTAAAATATCCGCCGAAGCAGTGGTTTTCTGAGCCGCGCCAGCGTCATGCACATCCAGCTTAAACACACAGGAAACAGAGGCAGCTGGTGCAATCGATGGATGCATCACCACGAGATCAAACATGGCGGATTGTCGTGAAAAGAGTCTACATGACAGCCATGCCATTGTGTAAAATAGAGATCACAAGGCAGCCGGTATCACTGTTGCAACTTTTGTGCGACAAACAATTCACTAGCGAAAGCAGTTAACAATGCCACCAGCTGCCCAGTTAAAATTAGTAAAATTATTGGATGAATGCGCTATAACCGCGATATAATTATGAGGACGGCCATAGTGGGGAACTCCGGATAAACTTTAAGTACCTGAGGTTCTTCAACGTCTACTTCAATCGAAGTAGACGAGCGTTACTGCATGTCACTTCTATATAAATGCAGCCGCCGCGGCCGGATTCGAACCCACGACGTTAAGCGCAGCAGCGCAACGCCATAGCCCCTAAAGTTACCGCGGGGACACGTCCGCGACCTTAAGATTTTTTTTTGAAAATTTTGAAATGTTATTCCTGCAATATATTGAACACTTGTTCAGTGCGGCAAAACTAGTTTTCCCTTTTCTTAAAGGCAGAGTTGAACACGTTAGAGAAAAAAATAATCCGTTACAATTACTTCCTTCCGAAATTTAATTGATTACGGTAAGTACCTGAGCCCATCACTAAAACGCATTTGATTACTTTCATGACACTTTTCTCCCAACTTCCGTTAATAGTTAATACTGCACAAGTACAGTAAATAGAACAAGCCCGCGGCCAAAGCATAGAAACTAAAGAAATTCAAATCAAATTAGGGGATTTAACGTCCCGAAGCAGCAATGCGACTGTGTGGCACGAAGTATTGGAGTAAATTCGTATTGAATTCGACAACCAGGGGTTGTTTAACGTGCACCAAGGCACGGTGCACATGGGTTTCGCCATTGCACCCACATCGGAATTCGGCCACTAGGGCCCGGAGTGAAACCCGCGACCTCGGGCTCAGCATCACTACTGCGTGGATACTTGAGACACCGCGAAGGGTGTTTAGAAAACGAGTGTCAAAAAAAAAACGTTTAGAGAGGAGATCCAGAATTTCTGCGACCGAACAACATTGAGTAAGCAGAACATTTTTCACACAGAAGACAGACAGTTATAGTTAGCATCAGACGGGTCTAGCTTTTGTTTATTCGTTCCTTCCATCAGTTGATCTTAATGGCGAACAAAATTTCAATTGCGCAAGTCTTGTACACGAATGCATCCCTTATGCTTACCGCTCACTAACACGAATAATTTCACTGTACGCGCACTCCAGAGTTTTTTTTTTTCCTACAGTCACCATCAGGTAATTTAGGGAGAAAACTAGAACGTCAGGAAGTGGTCGTGATCGCAATGCACGTATTTTTCTCACCCTGCGCTCGTCCAACACGATGCCTCGATGCGAGGTGCGCTGCAACAGTCCCAAAATGACGCATTAATTAAAAAATGAGACGTTGGATGAAAGTCACAGATGTGAAGTAATGAAAACGACAGTTGCCCATAGAAGCGATCGATATCGATCGTTATAGCATTTGGCATGTTTAAGAGCACACTGCATGACTTACGAAACACATCGTGAATGTTTTTTTTTTTTTGCGCCTTTAAGAAACGGCTAAATATAAAACTAGAGCATTTAGACTAAAGCGTTAATGTAAAGGGCGCATTATTATAAGGATACCATGAAATCAAGCATCTGACAAAAAAAAGAACATCTGCTCAAGCGAAAGCATGATTGTACATTTGAGTCACTAACCCAGTATTTAGTTACGTGATCAGTCACCTAATCCTTCAGTCACACACACAAAAAAATCACTTGCTTACTGTAGTATGTACACGAATGTAAGCTGGTGTAGAAGTTTTAATAAACACGGAAGAAGACTATTATTAGCGTACCGGCCAACTCTCCCGAAATTTTCTTACGAATTTGGGTTCGTTTTACAAATTTACGAATGTTGCGTGATGTTTTATGAAATATAAATCCAGTTCGCGAAATCGTTTGGTTCGTAAGTCCCCGAACCCTCCAGTGGAAGTCTTCCGATGCATGGTGAAAGAATGCAAGGGGGATAGTTACTTCGAGAAGGTTTGTGCAGATGAGTTACTGAATCACCCGGTCGCGAAAGAGGTCACTGTGACCAGAAAGCAATGTGTTCCTTTTAACTATTACCTGTGCCAAGTTTGTCGTTGCTTGAGCGCTCCGTCGAAAGCTAAGTCACCTTTGAGAAAGTGTGTATGTATCCCTGAACCCCAACCCCCGGTGAGCGAGATTTTACTAATTTCAACGCTCCAAGGTTGTTGGCCGGTATGCTATTAGGTTAGGCTCTATTCGGTAAATTATGCTTCAGGAAGGGAGAGGGGGGGGGGGGGAGTATTTTGTAAGTATCAGCCTAGTGGACATGTCCATTTCGTCTACTGCTGAAGTTCTGGTTGTCTGGGCTGGGACACGCATCAGAAGGAGACAGGTGCCTGCAGCCACTCAGCACTTAAAAAGCAGACGAAATGGGCATGTCCCGGACACTTACACAATAGCCCCCCTGGATTGCTGAAGTGGTCATTCTTAAGATGGCAGGAAACTTGGTAAGCCAGAGCAAACACAAAAGTGAACATGTCTCATTGCGGGGCAGAGCTTTACGGCCCTTGTCACAGTGATGTCATGGATTTGGATAGTGTCTACTTGTGCTTTTGTCAGTAAGACAGCATTACCTCGCATTATTGAAAAAACGTGACACTAAACCTAGCAAGTGTTCCTATCTTTTTTTTTCTCAAAGAAAAACGGCTAAAATATGACAAAATGCCTTGAACTGTGTCCCATCGCACTGAAGTACCGGCGCCTATAGACTTCCGCGGAAAATTTGAGGGCGGGAACTTCTTGTGTTCATTTTGTCCACTTATTTTGAACCTTTTCCTTCTAAAAAAATAGTTCTTTTTTTGTTTTTCGAAGAGTACTTTATCAGTCCAAACCGACTTCCCATTGCTGTTTAGTAGCCACAGCGAATATCAACGTGGCATAAAATTAAAAAGCAAACGTTTCCTCTATACCTATATGCTGACGTAGCTTAATCGAAGCTGGCTTAGGCCACACCATGTGCACGTGAATAAGCGAGTCCAAGCGAGTTTTCAACTTTGCTTACACCACTGTACACCCAGCTTTTGTACGAGAATGTCGGGAAGTATTCCAGGGCCTTCGATGCTTTCTCTGTATATTTCGGCTGCAACAGAAAGAGCAAACTGCAAAAAGAAAGAAGTTTATCTATGTAAATGTGGCTTCCACAAGTAGAGGTTGAGTTAAAACGAGGATATTAATGCTTTATCGTTCCAAACGCCAAAGAAGTATTTTTTTCTTAACATACGAACGCGATCGGTTTCTGCACGCACACATGCACATTGTAGATTGTTGCAGTTATAACGCAGTGTTTGATCAAAGATAAGGCATTCGCAAAATGACAAAGTCATTTCAAGTCAGGAAAATGAACTTTAAGCACTTCCACGTCTTTCCCATCGTTCGCATCTTGACTGAACCACACTTGCCTTAGAATCGATGGATGGATGCTGTGAGCGTCCCCTTTGCGAAGGCGTGGTGGGTTGCGCCACCAGAAAGAGGGGAGGGGAACGTTCCCGGTGTGCCCCCATAGACACTGACGCCCGAGTTATCTCTGGTGATGAGTTTTGTGGAAGACTATGGGTGTCAGTAGAGATACCAGCAGTCATGGAGGCATTGTGTAATGAAGGAGTAAAGGAGGCATACTTGAGCGGGGACGGAGTGGGTGAGGGGGTGTGGGTAGGCGCAAAACCTTCTAGGGGGTGTAGGTAGGCCGCATACTAACAGAGAACCTTGGAGGAGGAGGTTGGGGAGGTGGGGGGGACACTAGCCCGGTTTACCTTTTCCCCCTCCCGGCTACGCTACTACCCACTTTTGGCGCGTTTGTCAGTTAGCTGTTCCCCCCTCCCCACCTCGCATAAAGGAACTCGAACATGCCAGGAATTTTAAGGAAGGCTTCGGAATGAGTTTATTTGACGCCATCTGCTTCACTCTAAAAACAGTTTAAACCCTCTGGGGAGGTATCTGTGTCCCACAAGAAAAATCATCATCGATCTTACGTGCCGTTTCCTTTGTTTAACGTGTTGCGCCAGCTACTCAACATAGCATTCTCAACAGGGAAGTAGCGAGCCCGGAGTTTTCAAAATGGAAACGCAAGCAAGATAGCGAATATTTTTGTGGGACAAACATACGCCCCAAAGAATGCGAACTGTTCTGAAATATATGAACGGTTAAAAGGGTAGAGGCGACATGCATTTTTACAGCCGACCCAAGAAGAAGAGGGAAAAAAATACATACCTTGCAGCCTTGCTGAGATGGAACCAGAACGTTGTATCTCAGCCTCACATTCAGTGCTGCAGTGCCTATTCCCGATGCGTTCACGACAATTTTTCCTTTGGCGTTGACAATCTGCGAGAACGCGCGTTACCTTTCGTAGTTTGTCGCAGTCTGTGTAGGGGCAAGCACTTCGCGAGCTTGAAGCAGTATTCTCTATCGATCGAAGTTCGAGAAACTTTCGATCTTGTGTAGACGTCACACCTCGAGGGCGAGACGGTTTATAAGAGCGAGGGGGTAACCTGTCGATCCGCTTAAGATACATGCGACAGGAAAATACCACTGACTGGAGAGGTTGTGACCCTCTCGTCACATCTCCTTCCGCTCAAGGCTTAGCTCATAAATGAGCCCCGAATGTGACATCCTACAAACGTGTTCTATCAAGACTAGGGTGCTTGCTGTGACCTTTTTTTTCAATTTTATTTATATATTTATCTATTTGAACACACTATCAGCCCCTTACAGGGCCTAGATGGGAGTGGGTTACATTTGTAGTGTAAACTTCTTCTTCTTTCTGGGGTTTTAAGCGCCAAAACCAGCCCTGATTATGAGGCACGCCGTAGTGGAGGGCTCCAGATCAATTTTGACCACCTGGGGTTCTTTAACGTGCAGTAGTAGTTTAAGCTGCACAACCAGTGGGTCAGAACGAAATGAAAACAAAAACAAAAACGAAAAAAAATTTTTTGACCAGGACGAAAACGTAACCGAAATGTTATTTATTATTTTGTTTCGTACTGCAACCGAGATATTTTTTACTGGTTTTTAGTTCAAGAGGAAAGTCAGCAATCTGAATCAACCGACGCCAGGCAATATCAGCATTAGGGCGCATCTCAGGGGTCCGCATAAGCGCGTATCTCGGGCAGGCATTGTGCGAACGATAGCCGGTCGAGCGCTCCTTTAATCTGCGCCTACCGTTCGGTGCACTAGCAGGTCAGCATCATAGCAAAACCCAGAGCTTGAGCGCTGGAGAGTTTATCGTTTCGTTTTCTACGGGTGCAACACTTCGTTACCGAAGTTTTATAATTTTTTTATTGTTCATTTTAATTAGTTTTCATGGAACGGTGGCCTTACATTTCGACCATCACACTCGATGACATGCTGCTTTCGAGATTATACTCAGGGCCTTGAGTCAAGGCAACACCACCTATATGGCACAAGGCTTGTCCACTTTGCTTTATGACGTCATGCTATTATGCCCGAAATTTCCATTGTAAAGACTGGAGTGACGAAATAGGTGGCGTCAAAATCACCGTTGCTTACTTGGGAGCGTCTTCATTAGATTATATGGCAGTTGGGCCGGGTAGCATGACGTCACGGATCAGAGTGCATAGGCCTCGTGCTATTTAGGTGGTGCTCGTGAAGGCAGTGAGCATGATCTCAGAATTGATAATACGCCTATTGATCATTCACTCATGTTTTTATCGTTACCTTGCTTCGAAAATTTTTGTATGCGAACTAAAACCGTTATGAACCGTTACGGGATATTTTTTTTTCTGGAGCAGAACCGGAACGGAACTTTTTTCTAGGGGAACGAAACTAAAACCAGAACGAAAATCATTTCGTTCCGACACCCCGTGTCGGAACGCCGGAAGCAATTACAATTGTGGCTCTTTGGCACGAATATCAAGGCCGAATTAGCAGCACTGCAATGAGACAGAGACAAACACTCTCCTGCGCTTTGAAGAATTTAGCTATATGATAAATGTTTTATCTTGCAATACACTCCAATTACTTCTTTTCAATGAGTCGGGCTTTAAAACATCAATAATTGATGTATTGATGTACTTCACGTCTATACCGACATATAGTACTACTGCTGATGCCTCGAAGTTAACTGTAAATCATCGTGGAGGGTGTAGGGACCTAAGCAAACGCTTTTAAATAAGGCGATAGCACCCCCGACTGAATAAAGTCCCTTTGTTGAAGCGGTGGCCGCACTCTGAGCCTTTCTTGAACAACTGCTGTTGGTAAGTCATGTTATTGTAATGCCAAATTATTGCGTACCTATGAAGGTATGGTGAATTTAATTAGTTACTACATACTGCAGATCACTGGATCAAGGCAGTAAGCAACTCCAGAATTCTGACATGATAAGCTGCACAAGAGCAACGATGAAATTCGATTCTTGGTTTGTGTAATAACAGGGGTTGAATAACACAGGTGGGACAATCGTGGCACTTTTGTTTTGACAGTGACTTAACAGATGCAGCGATTAATTCGAGTTTGATACAGTGCAGGGGAAACAAGCTACTTGTACATAGAAAGTAATTCTAGTTGTGTGTATGTTGAATCTCTGCACAGCTGTATCTTCATTACGCTATTCCGACTAGACCCGACGCACGCCTTAATCAATAAAGAATAAGGATTTTGTAGGTCTCAGTTTGTCAGTTTTAGAGAAGTGGGGGATTAGTAAGTCCGATAGTCGGTTTACAGCGGTCTGTTTATTAACATACTGTAAGTATTGTGCAAGATATGGTGACGGGGTGATGCCATGTTTCTAGTTTAAGAGGCAGGGAGAGCAACTGAATTCTGAGCGTACCTATTTAAACAGTTGCAGAGTCTGCGAAGTACAGGGGAGGGAGTTATTCTGTAAGAGTCTTCCCTAGTGGACTGTCCACTTCGGCTGTCGCCATTGGCTTCAGCCTCACGAGCGCGAAGGTGCCAGCCAGTCTCCGTCGCGCTCGTGAAGCTGAAGCCAATGGCGACAGCCGAAGTGGACAGTCCACTAGGGAAGACTCTTACAGAATACCCACCCAGGACCGGTGAAAGAAAAAAAATTACTCCATCTCCCACTAAAGGGAACCATGTGTGGATGCGAAGCAGCGGGGAGATGGTTAGCTTGAGCGGGAGATGGTTTCGCGGCAGCGGCCCGAGCGCTCATCGCGGCGCTGCACAGGAGAGAGAATGAGGCGCGCTCCGTCATTTTCATACCGCGGAACTACCGTGGCGCCCCCAGCGGAGTATGCAGCTGTCGCATCACCTATCGTGCGCGCCGCTCCGTATCCTAGAGGAGAGAAACGGGGGTAGTGTAGAAGAGGAGACAGAGAGGAGGGGACGCGCATGCGCTTTGGGGGTGTGGCACGCGGGCGCCGCTCCGTACAGTAGAGAATTCCTAGAGGAGAGAAAGGGGGGAGCGTAGGAAAGGAGAGAGAGGGGGAGGGGACGCGCATGCGCTGTGGGGGTCTGGGACGCCGCGGGACGCAGGACGGACAAAGCCCCCGCCATAAGCTGCTTCGCATCTAAAAAGCAAGCGTGGTTATCGTACTTACCTGAAACTCTTGCAACAGAGCAGCATTGTCTCGTTTAATGCGGAAGTCCTGAAGAGTATTATCAGTGAGGACTACTCCAGAGATGTCAGGAGCGGCATTAGAAGCTTGTATTGAGAATTCCGATAGGGCTTGGAGTGCTACGACGGTGTCCTGAGACAGAATAGACACATCAGTGAGTTGAAGATTTAAGAACAGTGCAAAAACAAGGGTAAAGAAAGAACACCAGGGAAGCACGAACAAGATGTCACAGCTAAATTATGTTCAAAATGCCTTCGTTTCGAGCACGCGTTTTCATAGACAAAGACTCAAACTTAAATGAGAGAGTGCGTACTTTCAATGCTGTTTGTGTAAAGATAGGCAAATATGCAAGTCTAACCAGCATCGACAACGATGCCGACATCTCATGAAAATAAATTAATAAAGAAATAGAGAAAGCAAAAAAACTATCACATTAGAAAAGATCAACATTCCAAAACAAAAGCTTGTATTTAAATATAATGCGTATAAGACACATGGTAATGTGTAAATTTTTTCTAATCACTATTTTATTTTGCGAGGTACCGCACTGCATTATCTAGTACTCAAGATTACTAACAATTTTATTTCAGATAAGGATATAATTTAGGTAGCAGCCAAGGATAGCATTAAATTGTTTTTAGGGCCAGCTCTGTAACCTGCCGCTCCTATGTTCGTTTATTTGCCTATAAATTGGTCGCGACAAATTATAAGTACAACGCCAGCATTTGACATCTGTTCACACAGACTGACATCAATCACTGGCGGTCTACTTGAACAGGCCATTCGTTTTATTTATATATTTTCTGTTTTCGAAAAACACTATTGGAATTGCTAACTCGAGCAGAAAGAGATGAAAGGATCTTGTCTTCCGTCTTCAAATACTACACCAGATAGTCCAAGGGAAAAACAAGATAGATATTCAGACGAAATATACTTTCTTTCCTGATAAGTACACTTATAGAGATATTTTCATAACCTGACCATAACTCTTTTTCGCCCATGCATAACTGTTTGAAGTATTCATTTTTCCTTAGGACTATCTGGAAAATGAACTCACGGGGGGTGAATTCTTACAACTACTCCACAACCGTTTCCTGATGTCCACAACGTTTGCCGATGTCTAATTTTACTGCTACCTTCGTTCTTTGCTTTTTAATTACTTCAGACTGTAAAATTTATGTCCGTTTGACTTTATTGCGCTTCCTAAAGGTATTAGCCACCTTGGTTTCACAATTTTCCTGCAACTTGTCTGTTTTAGTTTTATGATTCTAAGTTTCATGTTTGAAGTTTATTATAGGCTTCGTTGAACAGTACCATGTAGTTTAGACAGTCTTCAACATTTAACAAAATTGTTAGAGGGTCAGAACATTAAAATTTGATTATGTACCTGCTAATACCCCCTCCTTTGCATTGCAGTAATAAATAAATATTTTAATTTTAAATATATAAATAGATAAATCAATCAATCTACAAGATGCCTTAGCCTCTCATCCTGCTTACGTAGCACAAGTGCGCCAAATAATATTGCATTTTCAATATATTCGATATCGTTATATTATGCGGTATTTAAACAAAAAATTTAATTTGTAAAGGCGGTCTTGAAATCTGGCTTTCTCGTAATAAGTACATCTGACCAAAAGCTAACTTAAATCAGGAGTGTAAGTTTAAAAATTCGACAATGAATAATTTAATTATGTACCCAACGAAGTAACTAATTAATGAGACTTATTTGCATGATTCAGCAAATGCGGGGAAAACAAAATTGAAAAGCTGACTAAGGGTACGTGTAATGACCAGTGGACATCAGCAATTCACTGACCAGGCGCAAGAGTATGGTTTCAAGGACACGCCCTGCCCCATCACCCGGGAGGCCTCCGTAATGGCACTACTTACAGAAGATGGCGCCACTATTGTAGGAGCCTGATATATGATGTGCACTATGATTTCGCGATGACCTGGGGTCAAATAAAGACATCTCACGACGTGAAACAAACCTGGGTGGACACGAAAGACCCCGAAGCTGACCGGTGCCGAAGAAGCCAGTTCACAAACTTCTTGCTTGAGTCCATGTCATGATGCTTGAGGTGAGCGAGCAGGGCATAGCTGGTGCCTTCCACGTCAATGCCTGTAGCCTCGTCTCCCGTGCTAAGTGAATTCATATCTGAAAATGGAAACACGACCAAAAAGAAAAAAGACCATGGCACCGCACGAACGGACGATGAACTGTAACAACTTACACAGGGCAAGCGCTGTTTATGAACGGAAAAGTTATGCAATAAAGTCTGCAAAGAAAGATACGATCAACTTGGAATGATAAAAGAAATTATCAAGAGCCAACAGTGAAACTCATCTCTTGTTATCAACTGCTTCACCTAATTCACGCCTGTGCATCACAACAGTAATAACGTGCCAGGACATACAGATCTCAAAATTAGCCCGATCCCTCTTATATCGGTCAATTAAGTCACATGGTAGGGGTCTCTGGAAGGCACGTAAGCATTGTACGTCAGAACGTGGTGCTGAATATGTACAGTTTTATAGCATTTAATTAGCCACTTCAAGAAAACACTGCTTCACATGCATTCCAAGATGTTCATTACATCCGGCGTACTTTTTCTTCGCGGCGGTCAGTTTTCCTACAGCAACTCATTTCACAGTGGGTTTGCGTTTCCCAGAGATCGTTTCTAATCTCGCATGGCAGCTGAATCACTCTCGCTGGCTGCACTGTTTAGGCACGGATTTAACCAGAAGCTCTAACAGCGCATAGCCACACTTCCACAGGATGCGCTTCAGAACTGGCGTGGCGATCCGGCGGGAAGCAGTATCTTTTTTTCAATAAGACCGCAACTAGCGGGGTTGTATTGTTAATACTTATTGGCAGACACAAATCAGCGCACAGAACTCAAATTGTGCAGAAACCATTGACGATAATCGTTGATGTCACAAATAGCCTAACCTCTTATAGACGGCTATTCGCTTCCTAAAGTAATGATGCGCATGAAAGCGGATATTCGTTGTAGAGAGCTTATTAAGGAGAAAGCCTTAGCTGGCTCATGGGACGAAAAATCTGACGACCATCCGGCGTCATGGCACCAAAATTCAAGCGCATACGCCAGTAAACCATCAATTTCTTTCTCAATAAATGCGCTCGATTATCTCTGTTCGCGTTAAACGCACACCCTTCTAAATAATCACTGTGGCCACGAAAGTGACCGCGTGTGGTTTTCCCGGTTTTTGTTCGTATTTGCCGAGCAATGTGCACGTGTCTTATGGCGTTTTGGGGAGTGTAAGTACGCCTGCGATCACTGGAAATAAATCTGTCAAAAGTTAGCGCTGTGTGTTTGTCTAATTTGTCTTTCCGTGTCCCTTTCTTTCTGCCTGCGCTACAAGAAAGTAGAAGGCACCATATATACAAGACCAAGTAGCTACCCTCGTCGATTAAAGTGGTAAAATTGGTTTGCACCAAAAATAAAGGCAGTCTCTGCGTATATTTATGTCAAATGTGGTTGAATTAATAGGTCCATGCACACGCGATGGCACAGTGTGCATTTTATACTAATACATACATGCTATCAGCGGCAATAAATGATCCATGTAAGAGTTTATTGCCTTTCGTGCAGCGTTATAGGTTTTCACTATCCCTTCAGCGTGCTGATTTGTACCCGCTCTGTCATGTATTGTTTTTTTAATATTCGAATGTACAAAATTAATAATTGATCCAAGCACACGCTCAAGAATTTAGGCAGTCCCGTGATAAAGCCGGAATATCTTTAATAAAATCAGTCTGATTTAAAGAATACCTGTGTCTTCGAGCAGGTGAGCTCTTAGGACGTCCATCGACTTTTGCCGGTCGGGTCCGGGAGCGAAGCTCAGTGCATACGCCGTCAGAGCCGCTATGTACGGAAACTTGATGGCATCCAGGCGTTCCCTCATATAAAATTGAGCCCGTGCAATTGTTGTGTTGATCCCCTGCAGGAAGGTATCATGAAGCACTCACGACCACAGATTACAATAAGCCAAGTTGCATTTAGGCACGCCATGGTTAACGCACGCTAGCTAGGTCTGAGTCATAAAATTCTGCTGCATTTAAAGCTGTGACCTAAAAAAATGCGTCAAATAAAGCTCCTCAATCAAGAAAACAACAGAAAGGGCGCTGAAATAAATGAACTTTTCATTCTCACGTCCAGAACGTATCAGACACTAAAGAAAAAAAGAAATAATCACTAGAATAAGCACGTGAGATTGCACACACACTGCGTAAGCACACACAGACACAGATACAAGTTGACTATACCAAATAAAATCAGGGCACAGCAATAACATAGCGTGTTAGGCCATGAAAAGGATCATTGATCAGATCACGCACGAGTAAGCGTATGCATGTGAAACGAAAAGCTAATTAATGTTCGTTCATACCTGCGCGCCGGAAACACGTACGTGTGTAATGGCACATTCGCTGTCCGGCCAGGAGAATTGGCCGCCCCTGACATACCTCACTGAAGCGTTTCCTTATGCCTTTAAATAATTCGACATGGGTTCCGCATTACGGCTATGTAGCCGACCGTGCAAATACGTGACGTATCATGCCTGCACCAGTGGCGCAAAAAAACGCGAGTACGTAGTCATTAGGCAACATTGTAAAGTACTTCAATGATGATGCAGATATATCATCGCGGCTACGCTTGTATTCTCAGTCAAAAGCTCTCAGAACATGGGTGTTCAAAGACTTCTCTCTCGCGTTAAAATACGCACATGCTTGACGAAAAATTGAGAAACATGTACTGCTAAACCGAGCACTCGATGGAATGCTTAAGCAACGTCAGCACTGGACAGCTCTCACTATGAAGTCGAAGACGTCTCATGCGCAGGGCTACTGCATTCACAGATGCACAGGCCCACTGTAAACACTAAGCGTAAAAAATGTCCTGCTAAGAAATTAATTAAAAAAATACAGTTACGCAGATATTGTCGATGCTTTAGCGACTAGCATGAAAAACCGTTAAACATTAGGTTCTCGTGGCTGTATGTGCTACATAAAACGACTACAATTTCACTGACGTTGCTGATATACGCCTCCACTACTCCGCAACGGTGTGATTAACATGCTCCGCTGTAGGTTATATCTTTGTTTTTTCACAGACTCACTCCGTTCACAGATCTTGAAGCCTTTGAAGGTCCTAAGGAAAGCTTCTGATTACTTGTATGGCATTAGCACGAACAATGGCACGAGCTAGACAGTGTCATATTTCGAAGACATAAACCACGAGCCTAAAATTCGATACTTGCGAAGAACGACTGGAACAACTTGCCAAAAAATGCGGAAGCAAACTGTTGGCAACCCAAGCATTTTGCGACATTGCCACGTTCTTTTTAAGTCAAACATAATTACACTCCGCATTCCGCAGACCCCGCAACACCACATGGACAGCAGTTCTCCAACTTATTCCTTCCTTTCTTTGTGCTTGTGCTCAACGTTGCCTGAATTCTAAATTTACATTTGCTCCTGCCGAATGAGCCAGAAAACAGCATATGAAGCTCACCTCAGACACTGAAGCTGATGCAGCCGCGCACTCTTGAAACGTGAGCAGAACAAACGCTGTCATCGCCGTTTTGCCGTGAACGCTTCCCTGAGCATTGGTGGGGGAAAGAGAATCGTAATTAGATAACCCTATATAGTGTATTACTGAACCTGAAAAAACACACTGCTTCAAATGTATACGAAAGACAAAAACGCTTCGTTCTGGTTCACGAAAGCTTCCTTAATGAAAGCGCGCTCCCTCATTGGCCCTTTATAAAAGATAGCACTTGGTTCCTAAAAATGTTTAGAACTGCATAAAGTTGGAAAACACTTCGTTTCTAGTGCGCTGGTGGACATAAAAATGGGCTGCTGCTGATGATGATGGTGATGCTGAACTTGGAAAGCACAGCTTGAAACAATTCGTCTTTAGAACCCATAGGCAGGCCCAGCACACCTAATAAGAGGATGGAAGACTGGGCGAGTTGGTATTGATTCATGGCAAATAAGCAACAGCGCACTAAAAACGAAGACGAAGGTTGCGCTGTGTCTACAACTTCCTTCGTGTTCGTTTTTACTGCTGCGCTGTTGCTTATTTTTCATGTCCCTATGAACATTATTTATGACAAAAAAGTACGTATATATAGTGGAAATTCTCTGTCAATATTGATTGATTGATTTATTGAGAGGGTTTACCCTCACAAATAGGCTAAACGACAGTGAGGAGCACCAGAATGGAGGCTTACAGATGACCTCTGGTTATCTAGCGTTGTTCTACGTTAAGCCAGGACTTAGTACACAAGATTTAGGTGCATGTTTGAGTACAAGCTTTGGTGCATGACAGCAGTTGCACACCTCCATCCGAGTGTGGTCATTTCAGCCGGAAATTGAACCCTCAAACCTGCAATCTCGTTATCAGCAGAAGCATTTTATATCCACTGAGTTACAGTGACGTGTAGTGGTGGTAATGCTACATGTTTCGTATATGGTGTATTATTGAGATAGCCATTATGTGGCCACTCCAGGCGCATTACTGCCGTCGCCGTGAGGTGGGTCCGTATAAAGTCCAAGGGCGATAAAATCGTCGCCGCGCGCCGTACGCTTTATGTGCGAGTGAAAGCGTGCGACGGTGAGCCCTCGATCGCAGCTTATCTCGCGCACGCAAGGAAGGGAAGCGGAAAGGAAGCGCACGGTCTTGCGTCGCGTGCAACGCTTCGTGAGGCGGTTAGTAAGGGGGAGGGGGGGGGCGCATCCTACTCTGGGCGGCCCAGGCGGCCACGCGCGCCCGCCTGGGCCGCTGTATCTTCAAAGCCATGAGCGTCGGGGACACAGTCCACCGTGCGCTGTGTTTTCTCGGCTTAGTTCGCGTTGATGCGAGTCGCAGCACGAAGGTCAATTCACTCGCTGCTGTCACCGCGCTTCCTCACTCCAGCGTTTTGACAGCGAGATTCCGCGGTCATGGAGTGAGATGCGTTCATGTTTGCTTGTGCGTGCATGTCACCATGCTTCTTCATTTGGTTAGTATGCCAATGTTTACAAGTCTATACGGCCGATAAAACTACTATCCTTACATCGTATAACTGTCCACTAATTTCTATCGCAATCGATGCTTCGCCTTTTGGGGCGAAACTGTGACTTTTGAAATACCTACCAGCATTTCTCGGTGTACAATGGGATCAAGCTCTTCGAAGCTGCCGTCGGGCTGCTGCTGCCTCGAAAGCCACAATAATCCTTTTTCTATGACGTCAGGGCTAATGTCGATAACATTTTGGGCCTCGCAGAAAACCTTGAGCACGAAGGCGGTCAACCTGCCAAGATCAGTGGATCTTAACATGGCGTGTATCTGCGTAAACGCAAACGAAGACATTGGCAAGTAGAGTGGGCTTACCATACGTTCCCAGGCCTCTTCTGGAAAGTGGCAAACGATCCGTTCTCGTTTCGAAACTTCAGTTCTCGCCCGTATCCTGTGTAGATGGCGCAGAAAGCACCGAACGAGTGAACACTTTTCTTACTCCCAGTGACATGCTCATTTTCAGTGGTTTTATGTATTAGTGTTTTATGTCAAGACGTAGTGGTCGCAACGCACAGCGTGATGCATAAAATTATAGCCATATTGATCCCAGGTGTTTTAAATAGATGTAAGGCAGTACCAATTGCTCTGACAGTTTTTGAGGCTTCAAAGAATCACCTCAAGGAACACATGAATGAAAGTAATAATTTGCTCTTTTTAGTATTGCTAAGGGTAAAAAAAATCTGAGATCTACAAAATATGTCCCTGGTTCCTAGATCCCGACTTTTGTAGGTCAGACCACACAAAAAATGTGTTATGCAGATTTTTTTGGTGTCAATAATAGCCATAATGATGGTCATGCTATACGGTAAAGCAGTCTCTTTGCAAACGTGAAGGTGGGTTACTTTTTATTGTGCAGGGAGCATTTGTTTTTATTCTTTGCAGCAGGCACCTGGTTCGTTCTTTACTGCATTATTTAGGCTCACGAAGCAATGGTTGTCAGGTCAGGGAGCATGCAGAAACCTCAACATACTTGATTGTTGCGCACGATCAGTTTTCCTGCGCAATCGAGTTAGTCTAGTGCGCGTTCCACTGGTGCGGGAGCCTCCACGGGCTTTGTTCAGTTATTGTACAGTACTTAACATTAAAGTGCAGTATTGCGCATTACTGTACAGTATTGAATAAAGCCACTTGCACAGGTGGTGTTCAAAAAATAAAAGGTTAAGACTGCTAGTCCAGCGGCGGTCGAAGGTAGGTTTGAAATGGACTATGGGCTCTTGTGGGAGTGTAAACCCCTCATGACGGGAAGGGTTGCTCGTAATAATTTGTACCTATGCTGTGGAAACCCTCATGAATAAAAGCAACCCACGGTGGGAAAAATGAAGATGCACTTGATATTAGTGCAACACAATTACCGAAGTAATACACAGTCATAAACATCTACCGTTGTTTGAAACATGGTTTAAGCAGCCAAGACATCGGGTCGGAAAATTATACAACCCGACCGTAGCTTTTCTGTCCTCACTGATGCTGTCATTTAAAAATTATGCTGCCGGGTCAAACGAAGCACTAATTTTGCGTCGTTTCGGAGATACCTGAAGTCAAATTATTGTTTTTCTCGGCTCCCCTATCTGCCGAAAATTGTTAAATCTCACCGATAATAAAAGCTATATTATCCTTTCGGACGGTGCATGACGTTTCTAGTAGAAGAATTGAAATGTTTAACAACGTGTAGAAAAACTATCGATCAAACTGATCGATTTCAACAGGCATGGTATGGAAATAGTTAACAAACACAAATTGACAAAATATTATTCTGCATTGATGCAGTTGAACAGCTTTTGGCAAACAGAACCAGGTCTGGTGCCGATACGAAATTTTCATATACTTATAAACCATGTGTGATCCTGCAGAGATCATTTTCTCGGTGACTTTCAGGCGACCAGCTCTCGCTTCTCGATACTGCAATACGTGCTGCAATGTAACAATCTTCATTTTTTTCTATCTCATGCCTGTGGTCACCAAAGCAAAGGAGGAAACGAAGCAGATTGTCACAGTGTCGCAATTATGCGATACAATGCCAGAATGTCACGATATCAAATTCCGCAATTACTTTTTTTACAGAAACTCGTTATTCATAGTGCTGCTTCGTTTAAAAAGAATTGATTTAATGATTATGCTGGTGAATAACATTCCGCCATCACTGCTCTGTTTTATGACCACTGGTGCAAACTTTGGCACACCCTGCCAATGTATGGGATCGTTCAACGGGATGTCCAGAACTGATCGGTACTCTACAATGCATTGTCGTCAGTTCTGCAAAGAATATGACGCAGCGCCTTAGCGCCCTTTAAAATAATTTGTAGGCACATCCGCTGGAATTTAAACAGGATACATTCAAACATAAGGGTCCAGCTCGCATTCATGAAGACGTTTTAGGCAGAATTTGTCGTCTGTAGAGTGGAATAGGCTGAGGTAGGACGAAGGGGCTCTAATCGAAGAAGACCTGGTTACGCAAAAAGGGAACCAATGGGTCATCCTTTGTGACTCACAAGCAGCTTTGTCATCACTTCGGGGTGGCATCAGCAATTCCCAAAACATGGCGTTAGTTTATGAGACACTAAAAGCTCACAAAGGCAAGTGAAAAAACTCGCACAATCATGTTCCAATGGATACCTGGCCACTGCAATATCCCTGGGAATGTTGCAGCAGACATGGCTGCTAGACAAGCACATATTAATACCGCCACATAGGGTTTCCCTCTAACGCAAGGAGAATTGCGGCACATATAAAGACCGATCTCAGTCCGTGGTTGCAAAGTGACATGGTTTGATCAGAACTCGAAATCTTCAGATTTACTTCACATTGACCCTGCACTTCAATTCAAAATCCCGTCCACATTAAATACAACCAGAGCCTTCGAAACACTCATTCACCGTCTGCGGCTCGGCACCACGTACACAAAACATTTTCTACAAAACATTTCAAGAGCTGATAGTCCGGAACGTACTTGTGGCCACGCGGATGAGGATGTACAGCATCTTCTGTTAGAATGTCCGTGACACGACACACGCAGACAACGTTTAGCACGCGATTTAGAGACATTAGACCGCAGGCCCTTCAGCCTCAGGAAGATATTAGGTCATTGGCCAACATATTCGTTGCAAAGACGAGCGTTATATAATGGCCCTCCAAAGATTTCTAGACGCGAGCAATATTCTCGGAAACTATTGAAAAGAGTGTTTATCTGTGATAAACTCACTCTATGGTCAATTCGACACCTAGGTTCATGTACTTTCATTTGAATCGAATCCATGCTATCTTATGTGCCGTGATTTTAGTATAGTTACGTGACCGGACTTTGCGTTTACTTTAGTGCACCTATGTGACTGAACATTTGTGTGCCGTTTTTCTGAGTGGACTTTCAGTTTTAGTGTGACATTAGTGTACTTATGTGACTGGATTTTGTCTTTAACTTAATGCGCCTTTGTGATTGAACTTTGTGTTGCTGTGTTTCTGAGTTGACTTTCAGTATTAGTGTGGTATTAGTGCACTTATGTGAGTGGACTTTGTGTTATTGTGATTTGGAGCTGACATTTAATTTTAATGCGTGTAAGTTAATTCTTTTTTTTTCTTTCATACCTCTATGTGAAAAGGAGTAGCCGGCGCCAATTAAAGGCGTCAACATCTCCTGAATACCATATAATAAAAAAGACCTGGTTATATTCAACCAAAACTACCATGATATTATATGCATAAAAGCCCTATAAAGGTACTAATAAATAATGTATGTAGTATTAAATAGCTGTCTTATAGCACAGGTCTACTGTGTTAAGTATTTAGGTGTCAAGATTTCTCGCGACCTAACCTAGCCTGATGCGACTCACAAAAAAAAAATCCGCTAACCACTCGCCTGACTACTTGCACCGCAGTGTATTCCTAGCAGCTTATTCTGCAAAGTTACTGGCCTATACAAATATCATTCGACCAAAAGTTTAATACGCTTGAGCTAATTTTGATACCCATCGAGCATAATTAAACAGCACACCTCAGGCTCTCCAGAACCGCGCGACCCGATTTATATACAACATGTGCAATACGTCAAACTCCGCTTTCCAAAATGGCTGTTTTTTTATTGCGATAGCAATTATATGGACACTCAAAAGCAGATTTGTGCCGTCGCCGTGAGGTTCCGTATGACGTCAATGGAGATGAAATCGTCGCCGCGCGCCGAACGCTGTATGTGCGAGTGAAAGGGCGCGAGGGACGCGCGCTTTCACGGGGAGTGAACGCGCGGCGGAGAACAAACGCGCGTTCTGCGCCGTGCTCACTAAAGGGCTGCAGAATTAGGCGTCTCTTTCCTCCTTTACAATCACTGTATATGTAGAGCAAACGCGCCTTCTTCCGACGCGCGAGAGGCCGTGGGGGAGGGGGGGAGGGGGAGGGAAGGGAGGCGACGTTTAGCTGCGGCACCAAGTGCCTATTTATATCAGAGGCTCCAGCAACAGTCACCAACGCCGCACGCATTTTGAGCGAACGCGGGCAAAACGCCGACGGCGTCGACAACAGTTCTGCGTGTTGCCGGTGCTGCTGCATGTCCAAGTTTATACAGCTGATAAAGCTAATATCATTACTCCGTATAGCTCTCTACAAATTTGCTATCGCAATTGATGCTTCGCCTTTCAGGTGAAACTGCGACAATTTTTTTTCCAACAGGCCGATAGACGGGGTACTTACACAGCTTTGACCACTCCGGTTGATAGCCTGTGCCTCAATAATTTCGTGCACATCTTTATCTCTGTGCCTGTCCAGAACCAAACCATCACCAAACAAAGGAGCGCAACCACATTCCTGGCAGTAGAAAGATGACGGTCATGAAAATTTTTCTCAATTAAACTATGCTTTCTTAAGCGATCATTAACATACCGTCCTGTCTGTCCTATGTACTCCTTACCACAGGACAGCAGCAACTCGTACACCCCTGCCTCTACACAATCTACAAAAGGATTTCGATGCCTCTTGGAAAACTCAACCGCAGATTTTCGGCACGGGTCTGTCAATCGACACAGTTTTTCTGGAGCTGAAAAAAAAATACTTTTGTGCTTTGTGTTTCTGGGAATCAATTTTTGAAGTTAGCGCATCGTGTAGTCAACGTCTCCCTTCAGTCCTCGTTCGCTGGCGCTAAATATGTTATCCAATTTAGTTAACTACTACCAACAAGAATACCAACATGCCCAATAAACAGCCGTGCTAAATAATTCGCAGATTTGCAAATTTCCCTCACATTTCTCGTCAAGTAATGACGCGGGTGTTTGACTTACCTTCGAGAAGATATTTCAGAGCATCGACTCTGTCAGATTCGTTGAGCATATTCTTCACCTTTAAATATGTGTACGAATAGAGGACTGGTGCCATAATCATCATAGTCTGCTCTCCACATCCCTTGGGCATCGATATCAGCGACTCCACGTTCGCTATAGCCGCTCCTCCGACGGAAGCCGCTTCGCTGCCTGCAACACCAGAAAATGGTGAAGAAAACTCCGCTTTTCACCCCCTACCCCTTCTGGGGGACTGGGTTAGGAGCCCGTCCGGTTTCTGCATTTAACAGTTTTACTTCTACTACTACTACTTATCTTTCAACCACGCTTATATGCGCAATGAGATCGAGTTTGATTTCATGCACTCAGATTTTCTTGTGCAATTTCTTTATACATTGTGCTTATGTGTTTAGCAACGATTTCAATGCGAGGTAAGTTTTGCTGACGAATATCTTTATTGTTCAAGGGATTAACGTCGTGTGATCGAGTCAGCACGTAAAACGAAGCGGAGTGACTACGCGCATATAGCTCATGTACCTACAAGTCAGACGTTGCGTCGTAACCAAATACGCATATAAATGAGACAGTTCGCAATAAAACAGTCCAAAAAAACGTTTCAATTAATAGTACTTAACGAAAACCACTCCGAGCCATCCTGGTATTACTGGGTTAACCAAGGTACTGGTAACCCAGCCTGGTAGGCTGGGTTAATATTGCCGCGGGACATTAACAATGTTAACATTAGGTAACAATGTTAATGTTAACCAATGTTAACATGAGTTAACATTGTCATTCTTTGACAGCGGAAACGGCGGGCGGCGATTTCGGATTGTTGTATCCAGGGCGCGTTAGTTGTTGACGTCAGTGCTTTCGCAAGTGTAGAGGGCGTAGTATAGACATATAGTATAGATACAGTAGAGACATTGGAAGAGATACGCAGGGCGCTTCCTTGGTTTCCTCCCTTGCTTGAAGACCTTGCATCGTAAACTGTGCCAAGCATGTTCTTCTTCGCATGGCATTGAATGCTGCATACTTTTACGCAGCGTATGACTGTGTACATACTTGCACAGCGTAGCATACATTTCCGTAGCACCCATCGACTCCGCCAGTACTAATCCTTCAGGAGTATCGTGAAGACAGTTTTTTTTTTATTTAATGAACGTAGTATAACTCGGCTCGACAATGAGACACGGTGAGCTAGCTACCTCTTTCTAAACCCTCTGTGCAAACGAGACAGCTCGAATTCAAGGGCTAGTCATATAAGGAGTGTTTCATTTTAACGTTAACAGATTTTTCTTTTAATCAGCTGTGACATGTAGCACAATTCTACTCTTTGAGCTCCATTACTTTCAGAGGCGGTCATGTTTGCACAATGACATTAAAGTAAATATTTGACTAATGAAACAAATTTTGCTAATTCACTTCTCATATTGCAATACACAAACTGAAGCCAGTGATTTCATAAGATAGATCCACTTGGAGCAAATTTGGAAACTAGCCCCAGTTCTGAGAGGATCGCAGTCAAAGTTGCCGTAAAATGCACTGTTGCTCCAGTTACATTAAACGGCGCGTTTTATGCATTGAAGCTCAAAGGTTACTGGAACACCAACGCATTTAGTCAGAAACTTTGGGAACGCATATCTCGGAACTGGTGTCATCCTCAGATTTGTTTCGAAGTGGGTCTGATTTCAAATGTAACAGGCTACAATTGCAGCATGTGGCGTAAAGTTATTAGCTTAAAAGTTAAGGTAAATATATATAAATATATATGCCTTTTTTCTTAACCTATTCAACGCGCGTATTTGTACATACAAATCGAATGCACTCACCTATGACAGAAACAGAGCACGACTCAGTGTCCGGGACTGTGTTGTAGGGATAGCGTGGAATTATAGTTATAACCTGTCGTCCATCGTCTTCCTCCAAAATATCTGATGGCATAAAACATATCACACTGTCTATAATACGGCCTATTGATGTCAAACACGTGCATATATTGATTAATGCATATAATAAAGTGCAAAACAGGTACATTGGACGCTTTAAGATGTGCAAAAAACTGTTACATCGTTGGCGCACCCTTTCGACACGCATGCACTTCCAAAGTGCAACTGCACGCGGTTCACTGACCTCTGTACGCCCTGGTCAAAATGGCTCTCTTCCTCCGGCGTTGTTCATTGCTCGGGTCAATTGTCACTGAGAAGCTCTGCTCATCGGGTGTCCCCTCAGGCTGAGGAATAATAAGACACATGTTATTCATGCGCGGTAACATTCACTACCCATTACATATAGCCTTTTGACTGGAAAAGTAAGAAATAGCCTGTGAATAACATTCCATCGGCTAAGTTTTGCGTGTATGTCTCAAGTGAACACCAATTACAGTTTTACGAACATTTCAAAATAAGACATGGAAATCTCATAATAACCTCAATTTTGTTCTGTGCACCTGAGCAGGAGAAAGTCTGGACGCTGCGCATTTGGCACGTTTTATGACCGAAAATGTAGAAACTTTCCGTCAAATACATGAATCGTACACTGCACCTACATTTCTTATCGTAAAACTTCATTAAGGCATTATTGGTTACGTTACACTAATATTGCAATGTTGCATTTATGTTATGCCTATCCTGTACCCTTGAATTTTGAGTTTACTTACACGTATGAGGAAATTGCCAATTTGTTTTTACCCATTCGATATCTTTTGCTCCAAAATGTATGCTTGAGTTAGTACTTCTGTATACCGATTGCAGGCACCATGACTAGCGTTCATCTCAAGAGCTCAGATGAAATGCAAATTGTGGTAAATGTGCGAGTATATGTCAATTGAATAAATCACTCACTCCCTCCCTCCCTTACTCACTCACTCACTCACTCACTCATTCATTCATTCATTCATTCATTCATTCATTCATTAAGTCATTCAAGAAAAAACGCACATTCACGGCAATAAATGGTCACGCCTTTTGTAAAGAATGCTTTTTCCCTGTATAGAGGTCTTGTGGCTGTCAAAGGAAACGAAGTTCACGAAATAGATGTTTTATGTCTTTCAAAGTGTATTTCTTTCTACAAGCATATGCACACATACATGCATACATACATACATACCAATGCAGGCATGCATGCATACTGCGCATACGCACACACACGCACACACATGTGGTGTACTTCTGTGCTCCCAGCTGACGACTCTGTTCCTCAGTACATTGCAATGCGCCACAGAAAGGCACATGTTTTCATTCCGAATTTCCCGCTCTCACTCATTTCCTGTACACGTATTATTTATTGAGAAAGAACATGCTTACCACAACTGTTAGGGTCTTCTCAACACGGTCGGCATGACCTCTGCTCCGGAGGTGAATTTCAAAGGGCAAGTTTCCCTGGCGCAAGGGAACCACGGGGAAGCTGATGCTGCTGGCGGAGTTCTTTTCTACTCTTAGCCCTTTCGTGTCTGGCAGCCGAGGATGCTTCGACGCGATGCACAAGTCCGGACCTCCGTGCAAGGATATTGTTGCCTATGGTTCGAAGAAAGGAAATAAATCGTGAGTGTTTAGAATCGGGCCACAGCAATCTTCTTCAATACCTCACTTTCAACAGAGTTTCAACCTTGAAAACCGAAATATGCTTACAAACATACAGTCGAACCCGAATATAACTCAGATAAAGCGAATTATTTTCTACATCGAACACGCAAACCATACCGACTGGTGCTTAAGTAAAATAAATTGGTCATAACGAACTCGACATTGGATATATCGTCCGCAGCCAGCGCCATGAAGCAGCATGCATTCTGCAAGCGTAGTGCTCATGCGAGTTATTGTACTTTTGTTTGTTTCTGGCATGCTCAAGTGCTCGAAAGCATGCGAGAAGCGTATCAAAGCATGACCCAGTCGAGTCACCGTTCTTAGTGAAACCGAAAAACTATCCAATGCTCGCACCCTCATTGCCACCTACAACGCGTAGTTTTGTTTTCCAAAGTTCTTTCCTTCTTCTTTTGTCCACTGGATATAATAAATCCGTATATAAGGAATGTATCAGCCAAGTCTTATCGGATTCAATATAGGTGAGTATATTGAATTACCTGATATATAAACTACATTATTTAGCGCATAGGTATGTCTGTAATAAGCGGCTTCAAGTGCATACGTACTTTATTAGCGTCGCCCCCACACTTCCACTTTAGCTATAACACGGGTCTCATGGCTCCTCACTAAAGTACCCTACATCACGGCACTTGAGAAACTGTTTATAGATCTCACCGAGCCGGTCAACCACGGCGGACTCAGAAAAATACACTAAGTCCTGGGATTTTACGATCCAAAACCACGATATCATTATGAAGCACACCGCTAGGGGATCATTTCCTATCAATATCAACCACCTGTGGTTTGTCATGACGTGCATTGAAAACACGTGACAAGAGCGTTCTGCCATTCTGTCTCCACTGATATGCGGCAGCGACGGCCTGGATTCAACCCGCAACCTCGCGCTCTGCCGCGATGCGCACGCCGTAGCCACTGAGATACTGCAGGGACTTTTGCTGCAGGAGAGGTTTATGCGTAGATTTCCTGCACACTTCTGGCAATAGAATACAACGGAAAATATTTATTGTGCCGGCATGTTCGGGCCTGGCCCGCCCACACAAGGTAAACCCACTACTATTACTGATACGTTTGCACCTTTCGCGTGAAGTGAATAGTGTTGTATAAACTTTCAGTACTATTCATCTATCCTTGACAGCGAAGTTCGTGCATTAATTAGGCGATTTTGGCGGGTGTTATCTTGGCGTGTTGCCATGCGCGCAGGCTCCACTTTGACTAGTATGGCTTCACGCAGCGTACACACTTTCTTTTGCAGCTTACGCCTTAAAACTAATGAAGCCCACAAAAAAGAAACCATGTGAAACACTCATTGAGGCATAAAAACGCGTCAGAACCCTTAACTTCAATACATGCAACAACAACAAAAACAAAAAAAAATGTCCCTCGTTCAGGGCGCGTTCTTCAAGGAAGTATGGAATGATTACTACAAGTACCGATATATGTGTTTTTGTTCTCGATTACTTTGCGCCACTGCATGTGTTATAGAAATAATCAAGTACTATTACAAAACGCTTAAAGATGCAGGCATGAATCGCATTGCCAATTCTCACAGTTTCGACCCCGATTGCTCGCAGGAGCGTGCGTGTCAAATTGTTCTCTGTCCTAAAGATCTTCTAGCTACATAGTTCTCCAGGAGAGGGGGGGGGGGGGGGGATATTTTGTAAGTGTGCACTTCGGCTACTGCTGATGTGCTGACTGTGTTAAGCTGGGGTACCAGTGAGAAGGCAGCTTGCGACCCCAGCCGGTCTATTTCTCGCTAGTATAGCTCCAGCTAATCAGCGGCGGCCGCAATGGACAGTCCACTAGATGGACACTTACAGAATACCTTCCCAACTTTTTGCAACATGCCCAACAGGCTGGCGGGACGTTTCAGCGAGTGAAATGTATATTGTTACATTATGTATATTGTTTGAGAACATGTAAGCCTGTCATTATTCTAATTTAAAAAAAACACCAAACAGACAGTTTCCAATGAGGTGGAACACATCGATAAACTCACGAGGATGAATCCATCCAAGTGCATCTAGTGCACTTCGATGGATTCCTGTCTGCAATGCATCCGGCTTGCAACGCCAACTGGTTTTAATTTGCCCCATGGTGTAAGGCGGCTCACTTTCCCTGTAAAGAGACTTACAGTGGAGAATATCGAGCATATGTAAATGATCTCTTTGGTGCTTGGCGCCCGCCCGGTCCAGTTCTTCGTAGCAAGTGCTTGAAGTTCAACCGGAGGCAGGAAAATGACCTCGCCAAACGAGGAAACACTGTCGATTGCGATTAAACGAATTCTGAACGCGACAGCTTAAAATAAGCCATAATCGCATATAGACGGTCAGCACTTACGTCCTGCGATTCATCGTCGTAGTTGAATAGGGTTGCCACTATCTCGACTTGTTCGTTCCTAACGACCGTCGAGGGAAAGCTGACTTGGAGGAACACCTTCCGGAAAGCCACCACCTCGACAGGTTCGGCGACACAAACGCCTCCTTCAGGAGACACGGCCATTGCCTGAACAGACCACGTCGTTATGCTGTGCGGCAAAGAGGATGAAAAGTTGTACCAGCCGTTGTCCCTGCGAAAGAAGAGTGCGATGTTGAGACGCGGAGTGTGTTCGGCTGTAAAAAAACGACGATGTGATGTGGACATACCATTAACGCTCTGGTCTTGCGGCCATACAAAGCGTTCTGGTTTCTGCAGCTGGCAATAGCGTTGTTCGCGCCCACGCTATAATCGGTGACAACCTAAGCTGCACCCGCAATGCCCCAATGTATCTGCTTTTCACCTCCTTATTTTAAATTCTGAGATTTTACGTGCCAAAACCACAATATAGTCATGAGGCACTGTTTCTATCTCTGGATGAGAGCTGAGCCAGATGGACTCCGCTCACAGCTTAATGACATTGCTCTGCACTAGTAAATGCTAAACTAATTTGAGAACAAGAAGCTAATTGTTTCAAGCTACTTTGACTGAGCGCTTGTGTCAAGATCCCCAGAAAATTTGCCACGACATCCAAATCTCATTCTAAATCTTTGTGACACGAGGACAGATATATGCGGATACAACAGTCGCTTTAATTAAACACGCAAAACCGCTTGAAGTCATGGAAATATCCGAACCCGCCTGGCTGGCGCATAGTATATGGATACTGTGTTTCAGTTGGACCGCTTACATATAATTTTCCTTTACTCTTAGGTTGTTACTGACTATATAAGCACATTGCCGTTTCTGCTTATCTACTGTACGTATACATTGGTCTGAGCGGAACGGTCAGTAACCGCAATGCTAACGTTAATACCGATGTCACATGGTTACTTTCGAGAGCGATCAGGCCCGATTCGGTTCAGCTCAATCAGGATTGAATGCTGCTGCATGATCACTTCGATCGCGATCTTGCTCGATCCGGATATAGACAATCGGGACCCGGGAATCGCGATCGAGACTCTTGATCGTGATTGTAGGCTAATGACCATGTGGTTCAGAGTTGCAGACGATCAGCAGACGATAATAGCCTCACCCAGAATGGCAAACGAAGTAATCATTCCTTGCTAAAATAAGTAGTTTTATAATACAACTTTTTGAGCTTATTAGACAAATTTTATAAGTTCTTTGGACACACTAAAGACAACTCGTGCGCTTGACCTCACCCAAACTAGATCCGAAACTTTGGACCGTGTAGTAGCGATCATTTTATTGCGATAGCAATTATATGGACACTCCAAAGCAGATTTCTGCCGTCGCCGTCGCCGTGAGGTTCCGTATGACGTCAACGGTGATGAAATCGTCGCCGCGCTCCGGGCGTGTATGTGCGAGTGAAAGGGCGCGAGGGACGCGCGCTTTCACGGGGACCGAACGCACGTCGGAGAGCAAACGCGCGTTCTGCGCCGTGCTCCCTGAAGGGCTGCAGAATTAAGCGTCTCTTTCATCCTTTCCATATATAGAGAGCAAACGCGACTTTTTCCGTCGCGCGAAAGGCTGTAGGGGGGACGGGAAAGAAGGAGGGGAGGCGACGTTTAGCTGCGGCACCAAATACGTATTTATATAAAAACGCCGCGCGCGTTCGGTGCGAACGCGGGAAAAACGCCGACGGCGTCGACAACAGTTCTGCGCGTTGGTGGTGCTGCTGCATGTCCAAGTTTATACAGCTGATAAAACTACTATCCTTACTCCGTATAGCTCTCTACTAATTTGCTATCTCAATTGGTGCTTCGCCTTTCGGGTGAAACTGCGACAAATTTTTTTAATTACGATCACGAAATCCGATCTGGATCGGGCCCGATCGCGATCGAAGTTACCATGTGACACCAGTAAAACGTTTCAATCAGTCAATCAGCTTTATTAGTTGAACATAGAAAATGGCTGCACAATAATTTAACAGATAGCCATGAGGCTCGTTTCTGGTCCAATGCAAACTGCATCTACAGGTATGTTGCAGAGACTAACTTAGAAAAAAAATGAGCAAGAAAGACGCTGGGCACTGACTAACCCCGTCAATTTTCTGTCGGTCTTATCAGTTTCTACTCCCCAGCATCATATACCTAGCGTGCTGCATTGTGCCATCATGTCGCCCTCGTGTCTAGTTAGAACACCGTCTCAGGAGTTCGAGCGCAACGTTAAATATTGCTATCGCTGTCACTGCTTGGCACTTTGGGCGAAACTGAAGAAGCGTTTCTTAATTACTAATGAAACAGAAATTCTTTTTCGGTGATACAGGAAATTCTGAAGGGCTCAATCAGGTCAAACCAGCACACGCCCTGTGGTTCTCTTATGGGGCCTTGTGTCAGCCAGTACCAGGGAGCCTACATGCAACGCCTACATGCAACGCCGTTTTAAACGGCGCTTGCATGTAGGCTCCCTAACCAGTACAACTTTGCAACGGACCGGCAAAATATCACAGACACGCTGGCAGGCGCTTTGGTAGCTTCTCGATGTGCCAGTATCCCAAGATGGCGGCCACGATGACGTCGATGAAAAGCATATTTGCTTTACGGTCCTGAGTGCCAACGATTTGACCTTGTTTTAAAGCGAAAGCCTTAAACGGCTCATGGCAGAGAAAATACGATGTCTGTCCAGCGCCGTCCAGCGTTATGGCACCGAAATTCATAGGGAGTCGAACCCTCAACCTTTGGTGGTAGTCGCACGCAGGACCACCAGTGTTAATTAGGGCGAATTCGGCCATCAATTTCTTTATAAGAGCGCGTGAAGCCCAGGCGAAGAAGAAGCGTGAGCCTGACCTGTGACGTAATTAAGGCTCAGTTAACTAAGGTACCATTAATTAGTACACTCGCACCCACGACCTCTGGTGGGAGTCGAACCGTAGGAATCGTAGCCACGACGTGGTTGGATTCGTAGCCACGACGTTTGGTGTTGATTAAGGTGGTGTAGATTAAGGCGAAGTTAAGGCACTCGAACCACTCGAACCCCTGACCTTTGGTTGGAGTCGATTGCACGACCTGTGGTGTTAATTCAGGCAGATTTAAATAAGGCACGGCTAATTGAGATAGAATTAATTAGGGCACTCACACCCACGACCTTTGGTGATAGTCGAACCTAATTTACCCGAGTTCATTCAGCAGCAATTTCTATGTACAAAACCTCATGCTTTGCGATTACCCTATTGTTCCTTGCTCGAACAGCCACGCCTCCCGGAAGTCATTCCTCAGCCGTATGTCAGACGAACCTTCCTCTTCAGGACCACCCGGCACGCTGAGCTGATTACTTCCACCGCGAGCCCTTGGTAGGTCGGTGTTGTCCATGAACAAAGGCCCTGGAGGGAAAGCAACAAAACATTGACCATTTCTCATTCACCTTGAGAGAAGTTCTTCGCTTCCGCGCTAACTGCACTACATTCTCTGTAATAGATCCAGTCTTGATGGCTTGAGCATCCTTCATCTCTCACGCTCAATTAAGGCCATTTGCCTTCGATAGGGTTAGATCTACATCACACACAAGTCGCCGCAACACACGCCTCGTCGAGGATAGACGCTGGTTGCGTTAGTGACAGAAACGGGTCCTAAGGGAAGCAAGGGAACTGCTCCGACGTCTTTCTTGCCTTTTGGCGCACTAGCGGGCACGCGCCATATTAGCGACGGCACCTATCTATCTCTCTTTTTTTTTCTTGGCGGCAGGCGACGTGTAATACATCTGTCTACGACGGGTTTGTGCTGCATGTGTCACGCGGCTGACCCAACTCAGCAGTGGCGCGCGCGGCTGGCCTTAAGCCAGGCTAAATCCTCAAGTCCGGCGGTTTCTTTTAAAGACGATAGTCTTTCTTGGGGAACTTAAACGCAGAAAATTTGGTCTGTCTGTCTGTCTGTCTGTCTGTCTGCCTGTCTGTTTGTCTGTCTGTCAACCGATTCAGCCACCCGGCCAAAGTTGGACCACTTGCTTACCGCCCACACTACTTAAACTGGTACGGCTGTTCATACTTGTGAACGTTATCGATCAAAAAGTAAATATTACGCATATCTGAGGCGCAACATCACTAGGTAAGTATTAGGAGGTGTGTTCATTTAATAGAAAATACATAGATACGTAACTCTAAAGACCCTAGTTTCTTAAGCTGCGCTGAAAATGCCATGCTATGCGCGCCGACGAACGACATCTGCCACGAAGGGAGGGAACCCTCTGCACAAGCTCGTGTCACCGGAGACGGGAAGGCGTCTACTTCGGCGCACCAGTAGTACATGCGCACAGCCATTGACCCTTCCACGCAATAAAATACATTCATGTCTCACAAATGGTTCTTCTTTGCAAACTATCATGCTATACAGTATACCACACGCGACCGAAACATTGCTGACATATCGTCAAGGTACGAACACATGGCATGCCAGCAGTGATAATGCGGTAAAATGAAATCTGTTCAAACAAACCTCCATTGCATTAATCATGCCAGGACGGAAATGGTACGAGAACAGCATCACGGGTGGCCGCGGATCAGACCAGCACTCATGCAGTACGGCCGGCAGAAGACTATCGTCTTTCGACGACATTTGCAGCGAAGCACGCAGATACGCGGCCATTTTTTTGTATGCGTATTCATGTGTCTTCTCAGCCTAGCGGGGATTATCCTATAAAATTTATCTTCAAACCAGGCATAGCGAGCGCATTTACGATGAATATGTACTAACAGAGTAAAATGCACGTTGATAAAATGTGAACCTGTTAGTGTTACTTTCTATTCAGGAACAAACGAACGCCTTAAATTTATTATATACAGTCAGAAGCGAACGTTAGAGTCATACCAAAACGAAGGTTTTACTCCTACTCGCCATGGTTGTGTAGCTCATTGTCTAGGGCATTGTGTTGTAAGCACGAGGTCATGGGTTCAA
The DNA here is from genome assembly GCF_013339745.2 of Dermacentor silvarum. NCBI lineage: Eukaryota > Metazoa > Arthropoda > Arachnida > Ixodida > Ixodidae > Dermacentor > Dermacentor silvarum. The sequence goes on along the minus strand of NC_051163.1, from coordinate 31,269,668 downwards.
TTTTCGGGTTTTTCTGCTGCATTTCGGTGTGGTCCGAATGCACGACCGCTTTTGTACTACATTTTAGGCACATAAAACCATCTCAGGTTGTCAAAATTATTCGTAGCACTCCGCTGCTGCGTCTCTCATAAGCTGTGTGTTGCAGTGTGATGTTTGAACACCACCAACCAAAGTACAGCTTCGTCGCACATAAATTGAAATCTTGTTTTCGTGCGACTATTTACCGCACTATAGAAAGTTTAAAAAAAACAGATAGCGTTGGTGGCAAAAAGGACTTGTATTTCCAAGAGGCCACAATCTGCTGCTTGGTTCCTGGTATATGGTATGCCCACGATTACTTTTTGTATCCAGTCAGCCTATACGTCTCTCATTGTGGCACCGCAGCCGTTTGTACTGTGCACGTCCCCATAGAATGTCAGCATACGACCAGCATCAAGGCATCTTTCGCAGTCGTTTACACTTCCTAAGATAGACGTCTACTATCGGCGTCACGATCTAGTGAAATACCCAAATTCCCGTCGTGTCTACTTATTGGTGTATAGTTTTCCTGTTAGTGACAGTCTCTTTCATAAATAAACGGGACAGGTTTTGATTATTTCGTTATGCATGCTTCTCTCATTTGAAGCACTGATATTTAGCTGCGCGTCGATTTTTTTTTACTCCGCCTTCCTGAGTGTATCTTTTTTGAGCGAGCGTGCGTGCGTGCGTGCGTGCGTGCGTGCGTGCGTGCGTGTGCGTGTGCGTGTGCGTGTGTGTGTGTGTGTGTGTGTGTGTGTGTGTGTGTGTGTGTGTGTGTGTGTGTGTGTGTGTGTGTGTGTGTGTGTGTGTGTGCAACCAACACTACATACCGCCATCCTTGAATTGAAATGTGCGTGCGCAGCAGTACGCGAATGCGTCGGCGCATTCATTGCCTTCTGGGTTGTTGAAGTGGCGCCGGATGATGTCCTCCCTAGTAGAGCAGTGCCTCCGCAGTCTGTCCGGCAATGTGCCCACGTCACAGCAGAGTCGCATCAGCGGAGTGGCGAATTGAATGCCTGGAGAAAGAAGAGAAAACCAGGAAAAGGTTAAGCAAAGTCGAAGTGGTTAAATGGGTGGTATGCTAGTCTGTCAGAGGACCATCTTTTGACACGATTCTCAGCGCAAACTTTCAACCGAGAAAAACAGCGCAGCAACTGCGCTAATGAAAGACAAAACAACACAGCCAGTGTTGGTCAATATTCTTATTGCATGCTGCGCTGTTTTTCTCAGAATTCCGTTCAAATGGCTTAAAAAAATAGGGGGTTTTACGTGCCAAAACCACGATCTGATTATGAGGCACGCCGTATTGGGAGACTCCAGAATAATTTGGACCACCTGGCATTCTGTATCAAGCACCTACATCTAAGTACGCGGGTGTTTTCCCATTTCGCCCCCATCGAGGTTCAGCCGCCGTGGCCGGGATTTGGTCCCGCGATCTCGTGCTTAGCAGCCCAACACCATAACCATTAGGTGACAACGGCGGCTTTCAACTAGCTAGCCCAACTTCGCTCTTTTTACAGTACATTTCGGGTGCCTAATTTCAGCCAGAAGGTTGTCTTGTGACAGCATTTTCCATGCGAGAACATTCATCTGCTTTATTTCAGTGAGAATATTGGGCTCAGCCGACCACTGTGCAGAGAACAGCACAAGCCGCAGCTCGCCGTCGACGCCGGGTGCACAGTTCAGATCGTTTTCGTGAAAACGACGCGAAGACTGTAGTGCGTGGTGTCGAAAATGGTGCTCTTATGTAGTCGCTCCTCCCGCTTACGCTGTGACTGTGCTGCGTGAGCCGCGCAGGCCTGTGACTTTTTTTGTTGTTGTTAACCATCTAAATTGTTATTTTATGTGACCATTTGTTATAGTCACCTGATTCTTGGCCATTTCTCGTTTGTGGTCTGCGCCACGGAATTTAAGGTCAACAAGGACAATGTCGACCAGGCTATTAGAGTTGCCTAAACTGCAGCTGTCTAAATTAGCCCTTCAACTAGATGCGGGCGAATAAGTTAGTTCAAATGGTATGTTTAATTCCTCCAGCTTCACACTACATTCACAAGTAGAATTGCCGTAGCAGTCATGTTTTATTCGTAAGAAACGAGAAATTGACGACTAACCCGGAGCAACGATAGCGTACTGGTCGTGGTAGTGATAAAACGTGGATGAGTTCCTTGAAGAGATGCGACCACTGCTCTCGGCGATCGTCACCAGGGGATGAAAGAGGCGGACGAAGCCAGGACACCGGGTGTGACAAAAGCAGTGGCAGTCATAATTACACATTCGAAGTGGAAATATTAGAGCAGAGACTGATCATGACTTTCCTTATCTCACAGGTGCAGATAGGTACACCTGCCTTTAGATGGCACCAGCGATACTATGTAAAACTAGGCAGTGCCACGTCCCATTCGCCGAAGTGGATCGTTTCAGAATACGTCCCCCGACTTTGTGGGGCGTGCTTCTGAAGCCAACTACTTTCAAAAGTTGAATGTTCAACAACGTACAAATACTTGGCGCCTGTTCATAATGATGGCGATTGCTCTGAAAAGTTTATTATACGCAAACATTTCTCGCATGCGATGATGCTCTTACGTGCTTCACGGACGTCTCTTTTGCGACGATGAACCCTGGCAGCGCAGCTGTTTTCTGAAACAGATGGAGAGGAGAGAAAACAGTCATCTCAGTGAAGTGTAGTGTTGTGGCGATTGTTTTCAACGCATCGCAAGCAAGCCACACGCCCAAATGCGTCAAAATGCAGTAGAAGTCTATATTTACAGCGGAGCTGTTTAAACCGGCCGTAATTCCGTTAGTCGCCCACAAAACATGTGGGCCGATCCTGGCGGTAATGCAGAAAGGGTCCAAGCGCAATGGCTCACACCCCTGTGAACTAGCGAAGCTGAGCCTGGGTAAGCGAAGCTGAGCCTGGCTAAGCGAAGCTGAGCCTGGCTAACCGCCGTATTCAGAAATGCAACTTAGCTTGAAGCCCATGCTTGACTTGATTTAAAGGACGCCTGGCGTGAACATGCCATGGACACTCATTGCGTTTGCTTCGGCACGTTCACAATAGACGTCACTTAACTCAAGTCAAGCACGGACTTGAAGCGAAGTTGCATTTCTGAATACGGGGGTAAGTCTAGCTAAGCGTCGTTGGCATTACTTAAGCTTAGTTAGTCATCGATGGCCAATCAATAGCCAATTAATAGCTAATCAATAATCGATCAATAATCAATAAATTTCGGAAACTGCTGGGGATGACTCGGTAGTGCTTACCCTAGCCCAAATACGTGGCCAATACCTTGCGATAGCCAATCGATAGCCAATCAATAGCTTATTGATAATCGATCAATAATCACTACATTCCAGAAAATACTGGGGATGACTTGGTAGTGCTTAGCATAGCTCAAATATGTAGCCAATACCTTGCGATAGCCAATCAATAGCTAATCGATAATCAATCAATAATGAATAAATTTCAGAAAATCCTGGGGGTGACTTGGTAGTGCTTAGCCTAGCCCAAAAGCCAGGACTAGCCAGGTGCCCATCAACTCCGCTGTCTCTAACATTGCGCCTCCACTGCAAGCTACGCTATTTTCCATATATATCGAACACTAATAAAACAATTACTTGGACACATCGAAGGTAACATATCATATATATAGATGCATGATGCACGCTTCTTTTCCTGAGCATTCTGCATCTAAAGCACTGCAGAAAATGCAGACATAGGGATGAAGCGTCAGTCGTAATGTAGCTAATTTCTGTTTGAGCTAAGTCAAAATTTTCTAAATGACAGTAAACAATGGGAACATTAGCACAGGTAGTTAGTTCATAAAGTCATTCTGACTACCTGTTGTGAAAAGCAGGAATTGATGTGTTTGCGCCTTCTTATGAACAGCGAGCAGAGCTCACCTCGATCAAGGGTTTGGCAATTTGCGGTACGAAACAGAGCTTTAACAGAACAGTTGTGGTTACGCATTTGCAGCCGATTTAAAGAATATACAGTGCGTATTTATAGCATCTTCGCCGCCTAATATGGCCCTGCAAATGCAAACTTGGTTCCCTGCAACAGGACGGCGCCTGCGCGATGAACGCGTCGTGGGCTACTGCAAAGTGAAAATGGTTACATGGAGAGGTCTTGACAGAAGCTGGATCTTCTTCGTCAAGTATTGGGTAGTTCCGGACTCCAACACGGAGTAAACTACAAGGAAAGGGGAGAAGCAAACCAAGAAGCGCGTCATGCTGCGATGCTGTCTCTACACTGGTGCAGCTATCACGCGTGGTCGTTTTGGACGGCCGATGTGCGGCCTCGTAAGCGTTAGACTATAAGGTCACACGATCGCTTCAGTTTCTTACTGACCCCCTCTTGCCCGGTATCTCATCCTTGATTCAACAAGTGTGAATGCTGCGTCTACATCCACCACGCAGCTAACGAATGCAAAAAACCTACAACTTGTCATGCGTGAACTATACACATTCCATTAAACAGTGAGACTGAAACAAAGCAGCTGCAATTATATGCTACAATTAGAGTAAAACAAGCGTTCGGAACAGCCGCGCAGGGGCCAGGTTCAAATTCGAGGTTAGTGCATCGAATGCCGCACTGAATGTTGAGCGCTTATTGCATACTTTTCAGCCTGAACATTTCGCGTAGATGCATCGTTTGCACAGCGGCAAGAGAATTAAGGTCAGTGTATCAATGTAGCCTGGATGAACAGCAAAAGACATGCGAGCACGTGATGGCGGTACGCGACTGGCTACTAGAGCCTACGCGAGCTTATTCCTCACAATGGCAGCCGCAAACCAGACTTACCATAGGGTTACAGGCTTTACAAAAGCCCCCCTATAATATTTCAGCTAGTTGTTGTGACCGCATCGCACTTTAGGCGAAACTGCGAGCACTTTTTCTCTTTCGCTTACCTGAAGTGATGCTGTCGGTGGAGTCCTCTGCCGAGATTATCACGACGCCAGCGTTAGCGAGAACCTCTTCCGCCGTGACACCTCCGCCTGGGCCGCAACTTGGGTCGTGTGAGCGAAGTGCCCCAAATAGCTGTCAAACAGGTGCGAATAGACTCTGCTAGCAAATTTTCTGCAGAAATCATTTCAGATGCAAAGAGATTGGCCAAACAATATGTTTCCATTCGCCGGATGACGACCTACTTTAGGATATCTTTATTTGGCTTTGCGCATTTCGGCTCAACACATGCCGGTTAATCAGCTATATTGCATTCCAAGTTGGTGATTAATTATTCCTCTCTCTACTCGCATCGTCTGCTAGCTCAAGCCTCTGCGTGAGAGCCGTGAAAATGGTGAGCCGGGTTTAATCCCGATACCATAGCGAAATTATTCGACTTCAAAACTTTCCTATTGAGAAACCATCATAAGTTCATTCTTTACAGCTTCGGACTACTTTTATGTTGATGATGATGCTAGTGAAGAGACTATTGTGGGACGCTTAGCTGTTCAGTCCTTTACGGGCTAAGCGGGCTGAGCATATGTACTTGTTTGTCAAACTCAATCTTACACCTAGTACCCATTTATGGCAGTTGCGTTTTTCTGGCTACCACTATACTGCGACTCAGCATGCAATGCTCAGCAGTTACAGGTTGGTTGCCTTATATATAATTTTCTTTTTATCCACGCTTCTTCTAATGTTAATCTCTCCTATCCTTTTGATATATTTCGGTTCTCATACCTTATTCAATTTAACACCGTGACGAGAATAAACGTGCTAGATGGAGCAAGCTAGTTTGGAACTAGTTGCGTATATACTCGCTGCCTATCGATGACAGCTGCAAGAGACAATAATAGCTGGGTCAGGCTTCTATTTGGCTATCTATGTATGATTCTGCGTAGATTTTTCAACTTGCCTTCTTGCGAGTGAGCAGGCTGGTGTCGCCGAGGAGATACGCAGCTTTGTCGACGGCGAGTAGACCAACTATCGTGCTCGTCTGTCCTTGGACGCCAATCTCTTTCACTTCACCGGGCTCCGCGTGGCCCACACTGGGGTACAGTTTTATCTGCACGGGCAGCAGACAGGAAAAGACGATCTCGACTAAGCGCTGTTTAGAGGCGATTAGCACAGCTTGGGAACTTCATGCACTTTCAGGGGACTATTGGTTTTCTGATTGTCTGTCTGCCTACCGTCTCACCTCGCAAGTTTCTCATTGACACTTATTTCAAATAAATTACCTTTTTGGGTTTTACTTGCCAAAACCACGCTTTGAGTTGAGGCTTGCCGCAGTGGGAGACCGCGGATTATTTTGACCTCCGGGGTTTCTTCAAAATCTACACCCAAAGCTCGGTACACGAGCCTTTTTTGCATTCCTCCCTCATCGGAATGAGGCCGCTGCGGCCGGTGTCGAACCCGCCACCTCGAGCTCAGCACCGCAACACGATAGCCGATCAGCTACCGCGGCAAGTGACGCTGGTTTCAATAAAATGCTTCCTTTGGAAGAGCCTTGCGTTGCCTAGGCGATATTGAACGGACGCAGACTCACCGTAGACAAGTAGGAGCAGTGCTCCCCGATCTCGAAGTCTTCCGAGTCGGCTACCACGTGTCCCTGGCGGAAGCCGAAGACCAGCAGCCGAAACTTGGGAGCCATTGCTTCTGTGAGCCTAAAGTTCACCTCATATTTATTCTGGCCCGGGTGATGCGCTGTTCCGTGCGCCACAATCTTGCCACGTGTCATGACCTGCGCGGCCGAACACCATTACGAAATAACCTTAACGTAACTGTAAAAGGCTGCTAACGTAGTAACCGAGTTGACCTGATGGAGCACTGCAGCTGCATATGCAGGACCTCGCATTTGGTTCGGATTGGACTAGAACAGCGTAACAGGGCCTTAGAATACGTGGTAAGACAGTGTGTGCATTTCTGGAAATTGTCGAATTGGCTAATTGCGTCATGCGTTGCGTGATACCTCGGCGCATGCGCCGTATCTCCGTGGAACTATGGATAACATACCGACATATATATATATAGAAGTGTAGGCGCACGTAGAAAAGCAAAAACATTTAATTTCGACGTTTCGCCCGGGGTCCGGCCTTCATCAAGAGTGCGATTGCAAGCAGACAGAGCTCCATTTATACATTTTCTCTGTAACAAAAAACGTAAAAAAATGGAATTTTTAAATATCGCCTGTGGTAAATTGCATAATTATTGTCCTTGAGCTGGATTTTTTCGAAGAGGCGGACATAACAGCGTTAGCCAGTAGAGATAAACAACAGGTGTCCCCAGCAGCATATCTCAGCAGATCTGCCGGTAAGCTGACCGCCCGATCGAAAATGACAACACGTTTTATCCGAAATCTGATATGAAAAAAAAAACATTTGTGTCATAAGTGCGAACTATTTTTCTTGACAAATGCTCATATGAACGGCATTCACGCCAGAGCTGGCAGACTGCGCGCCAGGATCATCAACGGTTACTAAAACAAGATTACTTTGCTTTAAATAGCAAGGATCACTGTAATTGCACAAATTTTACTTAGTACTTCTATGCGGCTCCGTAAGCCATTATCTTGCAAGCCGCGCCTTACCTGGTAAAACACTGCTGAGAAATCGTCTGGGTCCACTGTTAGGTACCTGTTAAAGTGGTTGTCCACCTGGAAGTGTCCATTGAATAAATGAATGACATAATTCAATATATAGTGAATCAATCAATGACAGACAGATAGAGGGTGTTAGCAAAGAAACATGATAACTGGGTCTAATCCAACGGCATATTCAACTGGTCGTTCTGAGAGCACTTTGGTAGTGCTATGAAGGTAATGTAACACATTACTTAAGTTCCACTGCTGCCCAAATAGCGTGCAGTGCGATAACAAATAAATCAGATGATATTTTAGGGTAGGACCATGCCATGCGTTAAAAGGAATCTTTACCTCATGACCTGTTACCTGGACACATGAGGATGAGAAAAAGTTTTACTCGGCATACCCTGCACCAAAATTAGTAATGTTTGATGCAGTTCAAAAAAAATGTCACACAATGCCGACTATAGGGAACAGGTGTTTAAATTCCGCAATTGCTGTTTTACAAAAATTGTCAAGAATTAAGAAATCGAAAAAAAATAGGTTAGCAACTCTATTAGTTGCACCAGCTTCGTTGCACCAATCGTTGGATTACGCAGAACTTGGCATTCAACACTAAGTTACCAGTCGAACTTTTGAAAACCTCGAGAATATTGTAACAATTTCCCGTGAACTGCAATCTCATATACCAAATTTATGCCTTTTAGACGCTCCGACAAGTACAGTTTCCAAAACTCCAATATCTGTGTTAGTACTGTGTTGCCTATTCGTAAACTTTTATCCTCAATTTGGATTATGGATTCTCGGCAATACTCTTTTTTTTAACTATGAGACCGTAAAACAAAAATTCTTCAAACAGTCGAATTCCGCTTACTCACTAAAGTGCAACAAAGTTTCATTTAAGTAGGTTAAGTAGTTGTCCAACGACAGCTTTTTTCCTGCCACATGGATCTGAGTAGGCAAGATGGAGTTCGTTCTTTCGAGTTGTTGCCTCCTCTAAAACGCGGAGGAGAAACAGCATACACATAAGAATGGGGACACACACGACAGCACAGCATAGTTTTATTTGATAGCAGCGCAATATACGGGGTGATCATCTTCATGTATTACAGAAGTTTTTTTTTTAAGTCGCCTGTTGCAGATACCATAATTCTAGTTCTTGAGCTGGATTATTCAGAGAGGTGAACATTACTTCGACGAGAAATCAAAACACATTCAAATAATTGACAAAAATTCACTAACGAATTTCCTGAATAATTACTCTTCGGCACATATTGCAAGTTACGAATTGTAGCGGGTAAGCTTGCAAGGCGTATCCAATTAGAATGAATTTCCAGAATGACATCAGTTCGGAGATATGCCCCATCAAATTAGCCGTCAAAATGCACTGTTGTTCCACTTACTTCTTTATCAAGAATGCACTTTTAAGCCCTGAAGCACAAAAAGTAACTGGAACGCCCATGTATTTTGTCCCCCACTTCGGAAAAAACTATTTCGAAACTGGTGTCATCTTAGAAATTCATTTCAAGTGAATACGTCTTGCAAGCTCACCGGCTACAATGCGTAAATTGCAATATGTACCGCTCCTTTAGTTCAAAGGTAATTAGTGAATTTTCCTTAATTAAATGAGTATGGATTTTGATTTCTCGCGTTAGTAACGTCTGTCTCTTCGAATAATCCACATCAAAGACTAGAATGATGCTGTCTGTCACAGGTGATTTTTAAAAATCTTCGTAAAAATTAAAAATAGACCCCACGTATATGGTTACGGGTTGTCCTGGAGCAGAAGATAAACATGCATGAACGGGAGCTATCGTGCAGTGAAGAGAGAGGAAGAAGCGAGACTGAAAAGTAACTGTCACGCATGACCAGCAAACGAAACGTTGCCGATATTTGTGAAGCACGCCGTAGCATCAGGGTCTTCGACGCCATGGGTTCGAATCCCACCGCTGCCCCCAAAGTGCAACAGATCATGTCATGCCACCTTGAACATTGCGTTAATCTGCATACTAGACACCTTTCCTTATCTTCGAGCGCGTCTTTTTTTATCTTTTATCTTCCTCCCCATAGCTTCTTTCTCAAACCGTATATTTGCCATTTCAGCCCGTTGCAACATATACATGTTAATGACAAAACTATTCATTGAGTATGTCAACACAATAATCGGGTTTCAGAGTCCGAAGTTTGATCGAAAAAGAAAGTTCGTTATCATACCTATAGTATAGGAAATGCAGAGCTGCGCGCCTAGCCCGTAGACCTTTTTCGCTTCGATTGATTCACGCAGACCTTTCCTTTAATTTCTGCTGCATGAAATAAGTGGCTGCTATGCGCATTTTCCATAAGCATAAAGCAACAGCGTCATTTTTTTTATTGCCTTCTCTAAAGGTTTCAATAATACAACTGGCAGTTTGTCCCACATACAGACTGGTCAACTGCAGCTACAACACAATCATAAAACATGATTCTCGATTTTCTGGAGTGGCTTTTATAGTCATCCCTGACCTTTAGGCCGGCTCTACTTGCACAGGCTCGACAATTTTGCGCGCGGAAAACGCAGCCGGTACTTGGGACACCACGCTAATATAATCTACAACAGCTGCCTTATTTCCTATTTAGCGCGCGTATCTCTTTTGTCCCGATTTCTCTCTTTCCGTTGTTTTCAGCTCATGAAAAATGACCGAACATACCAAAATCTATGGTTATTAAATTCTAGTAATTTGAATTTTATAGTCATCGAATTATGTGGACATCAGGTGAGAAGCTTCAATCTATCTAAATTCCTCCTTGTTGGCGAGCAAACAGGATTGCTTGACACACTCACTTGGAGGTCATCTTTGGTGTAGGACTTGTGGTCTATAGAGATGAAGGCGTTCACCGGTGACGTGTAGTTAACCAATGTCGCCGAGGCTTCCGACTGACGGCCCTCGAGTGTGCGAACCTGCATCAAACGGTAATGTGTGTACATCTGCAGGTGACACTGCTACCTTGAACCACGGGAAGATTGTAGTAATGATAGTGAGGGGCTAATCGCTGGACGTTCTCCTTCCAAGAAAGTAGCCGTGGTGGCTATGCTTATGTGGGCTGATAACAGCCGTCTGCCAAACTCATACCTGCTATCAGCGTAAATTAAAACGCGAACAGGTCGAAGATAAATAGAGTGCATCATTTCGTTTCAAGGTTCACCTGCGTTTGTAAACGTAGTGCAGTTTGGGCTCCAAAAAGTATGCCTCAGAATATACACCGCGCTTCAAAAGCGACTAAGGAGTACTGCAAATCGCACTCCAATGTAGACGCGTAGACAAGCGTCCAGATATAATTTGTTTTCCTTGTTTACGCTTCTATTTAGTATGACCGTATATTTTCTTAACTCATTAACAACATATTTATTAAATTTATTAGCATTACGATCAAAGCCAGTCTTCCATCACGCGCTAACGATCCTTCAATACGAAATGGCACCGCTGCACTCGGCGTATTCATTTCTTGGCCAATATTATACACAACGGCAATGTGTGTATGTCACCATAGTCACATACGTGACAGGAAAGAAAAACAACAGCACTCTCGACGCCAATTATGAGTACAAAATGAGGCGTACCACCGCCATCACGTCTTAAAAAGAACGCGGTGCAAGTTTACAGCGTACACGACAAGATGCTGATGAATACCTAAGCGAAAACGTTTCACCAAAGCGACTACAATGATTTCGCATTCCCACAGGTAAGCAGTCTTATATGTATCTGCCCAATTTTATTTATTCGTCTTGGAGTTTTCTTCTCATGACCCGGTACTCTGTGGCCAGTTTTGTCGTTCATCACCTTTAATTACGCGCACGTTGGTCAGGGAAGATGGAAAACAGCGCTGATGAACACCCGCGTCAAGCGTTAGGGAAGAGCTGCTTGCTGCTCATGCAGGTTTGCACGTGAACGTGTTCGCCTGACGGTGAGCACTCCTCATTGAAATCCTCTTGGGTGAGCCTTCGTCCTCGCCAGGCGACTAGAATGCGATGATGATCACGATAATTAGGATCAATGCTACAAGAATGTTAAGTTTCCGAAATTAAAAGGGCAAGTCAACGGACTTCGGCGATTTCACCCACTTTGAACGCATTTCTGTGACAGCAGCGGGCTGCTATAGAGAACACCGCTATCTTGAGAACGCCTTGCTCATGAAGGGCACAGAGTGCTCATCTTTGTCCGCTACACGATTACCTGCTGTGGCCCCCGAAATACGTGCGCACGTGCCGCTAGTCTCGGAGTCGGCGTAACAAACAATAGCTCGCACAAATTGGTAAGTTTCAAAGCTGAGTGACAGCGCAGTGCTTGGCATGTTCAGTTTCTGACTGCACCAGACGCAGTAGCATGAGCTCGAGCCCCTACATGGGCTGGTGCTCATGTTTGGCAGGATGCACGCAAAGTGTTGGCATGTTTTGTCATGTTTGGCAGGGTGCACGCAAAGGGTGCACGCAAAGCTTTGTTTTTGCCATACGGCAAAAAGAAAGCTTAAACATCAGGAGGTTGCCTGACGACAACCATAACGGCTGCATAACGCAAATGGTGAATGGACGGACGCAGCTGAATAAGCTTCCACCCCTTAACTGCTGTCGAACTAAAGATGCCAATAACAGCACTGGTATGATCTAGACTGTCACCTTGCACCGTAGTTAGCAATTCACTGCCACAGCCATGGGTCACCTAAAAGCTGTAGCAGCTGAGCCTTCCTCTGCACCTATGGTAATTTTCTAATGGCTTCGTTGTCGATAACTTGTTAAATGAAACCGTAGCTATCCCATTGCACTGGTTTAATCATTATAAACGCTCATAAAAAAGAACTAAAGGCAAATGGACTAGGGTACATCATAGAGTGGGTTGCATTGGCGCAAGACCTTCGTTAAACAACTTTAGGTATCCACTTCGCCGACCTCACTGCCACATGAAAGCGATAATCAAATGCTTTTAAAGACGTAAGGCGACTCATTTTACAAGGTTTTCTTGCACACATAGTGCTGGACGATATTTGCATGGTGCGGGCTCCTTCCCCAGAACGATTCACTCCTAAGGAAAGACAAGTGTAGGGACAACTGTGCCCATGCGGGCACCCATGGGAAACCGGCGGCAGCGTGATTTTCAGCCAACTTTCTCCGCCAGCCGAGATGGACCACAGGAGCACGGCGGCACTATTTCCACTTTGTAAAACCCCAAGGACAACTATGTTTTTGCGCCTATGCCAATCCCTTAACTCAATTTTTATTGTTGCTGTTGTGTACTTTATGTTCAAAGTTACGCACAGTGGTTTCAAGAGGTAATAATTTAGCAAATGTATGTGCGACCCCTCCGACCTTCCCGTCGAAGAGAGTGAATATTCTTTCTCACTGTAGTTGCTTTTCGAAAATGAGTTTCAACATTTTATTTGTAGACGGACCCCTATTGTTCCCGATGTCTCCAGCTAGCAGGATAGCCAAGCAAGACCGTAACACCGTACAATAGTTCATATCGCTACACTGGGAGTGACCGCTCGATGAAGGACAATTTGAACCTGAAGTTCAACGAAGGTTACGTAAAAATTCAATGGCACTTAGGTATCCCTACGTGGATGAATGCGAAAGCATTGCGACGTCTCTTTGATGACGCCTCGGCCTCGTTGACGTACTTGCGTGGGCCTCTAGAGGAGCCGGGCACAGCTGCATACTGAGAACTCGAGGTCGAAGATTCGTCTATCGGAGCGCACGACAGGACTCACAGAAAGGACATCACCGCACCGCCTGACAACGCCGCGCTTCGCGGCGCTGAGCAACACACGGGAACAGCAGCAGGGAGGCTGCGTTTGGTGTTCCTCGTGTGCGTCAGTTATGGGAGAGAGGGGGTATTCTGTAAGAGTCAACCTAGTTAACAGTTCATTTACGCTGTCGCCGATCCTCATTATCGTGATCATCATCCTATTCTAGTCGCCCGGCGAGGATGAAGACTCACCCAAGAGGCTTTTCAATTAGCAGAGAATAGACCAGTCCCACCGAGCTTATGTAACAGTAATCTTTACCGGGAAACACTTGCGGTGAACGCTATGCGCGAAGGCGGGCTTTCTGGTTCTGTTTTATTCTTTTCCCCGCACGGCCGGCGCCGCCGCTGCCGCGGATCCGCCGAGGTGAGCGCAATCTGGTGGTGCTTCAACGATCCCAGCGCCCAAGCGGCGCGTTGATCGGCTGTGACCACGTGACATTCTATACCATTTTCGTGGACGCCGCCGGAGTTTCCGCTTCATGAGCCATGCAACGCTTTCGCATTAATGACTGACAAGCATAAGCGAGCAAGCAGCGTCTAGGCATCACGAGTGCTGCAGTGATGCCACTCGCACAGAACAGTGAGGGTCCAAGTCGTATGGACTGTGGAAAATTCGTACATCAGTGGATTCAGGACTACGCGATCCCTTGAGACGAAGTAGAGCAGAGATAGCGACTCACCGCAATGTTCAGTCGTTGCTGACCTCGACGCGTCGTGATGACAAACAGCGCCTTGCCCTCTTTATTCGTTTTCTTCTGGTCTCTTACCTCAGTGCCATTTTCATCGGTAGCCGTTATTCTTGCATCAACACCACTGGCTGGTTGGCCGTCCGCATGGCGAATGTCTGCCTGATTGTGCACAGAAGGAACAATAATGTTGCGATGAACATGTGAACATGTTGCCACTTCGAGTCTGCATCATAGCTACAAGTCACTTTTGCGTGAAAAACCCCAACTCGACGTCACTTATCTACTAGCACATAGCGCAACAACTGTCACTTTAATAAATAATTTACTTTGCTCACGTCCTTCCCCTGCTATGGTGATCGCTTGACCGATAAATTTACAGTGGTGCTTCGCATGCGTTTTATCAAAAAATACGAAAAGAAATACTACATACGGAGCTGACACGAATGATAAATCCGACTGGTCTCTTTCAAGCACTCTAAAGCAGCGCTACAAATTCGGCTCATCAAAACTGAACGCTCGGAACACGTTCACCTGCGTCCTTCGGAACGCCGCACTCCAGCTCAAAGCGCCCGAAGGCCCTCGCACCTTAGAGCCAGTAGCGTGACAGAGTCTTTGTCACGTGCATGCTGTAACATCCGTTGTCAGCATCTGCCGCGGTATTAAGCATGAAATGCTTCAAGCTCCGGTTGCCGGCGACCTTCAAGTGGCATTGAGTCATAAGCCAGAGCCGTTATCCGGGCACTCAAACGAGAACACCCGGGCATCGTTCCGAGAACAAAACAAAATCATCCGGGCAACCAGTCAAAACTTTAGAAAACGCAGTCTCTGGCCCCCAACCCTTGCTCAAGACCGCATTACATACGCCAGTTACTGCTCAAACAAGTTACAAAAAAATGTTGCTTCCGATTTATTCCAAATGTTTGTTCACAATATCACTCAAGCTGTGACTCCTAGTACGCTTAAGTTTTATTTGTCATTTCCAATAGTGACGTTTAAAAGGCAGATACAGGGCACCATACACTTGAGTGTCATCTTTTGGCGCTGAGACTGGGTTGCCTGTACTCTTTTCAACGCCAGCGGTCCGTGAGTTGGCCGCACATTTGCAGCCGACCACTTCGACGCGACAAGAACAAAAAGTAGCGACAGACGTTGAGCGCGCTGCACTGTCGGAAGAAGAAAAGCGGTTGACGGCCCACCGCCTTCAACCGCTTTTGTTCTTCTAACACCACAGGCAGCAAAAGACGCCATATGCTAGCCCAGCGCCCACGCGGCGCACGCCTCCCGTTGATCGGCTGTGACCACGTGACTTTTTGTACCATCTCCGGGAACGCCGCCGGAGTTTCCGCTTCATGAGCGGAAACTGCCGAGAACAGAAGAGCGAGCACTTTTTTTTTTCAGAATTGCGTTTGTATGCCTCTTCTATGTCTGTTTATGGCAACAAGGCAGCGCTGGAGCGTTTCCACTGCTGGTCTCCGATTTCCCTGGCATGTGGCTGAAGGCTTGACTTGGCTACGTTTCCTCTGGCTCCGATATCAAACAGAGTCCGCATCATCGCAGTCATAGTCGGAGTGGATAGGAGGAACCAGTAAAATGTACGATGAGATACTTGCTCAATAAGCACCCGGTAGGCAGCATTCTAAAGTAACGGCAATGAAAGAATGTAGTTGTGTGAAGGTACACTTCTGGAATGTAAAACAGGCCATTTGTACCAAAAGCACAGATACGTTTCATTATTCGTCCACAACAACGAGACACGGCTGATAAGGAAGTTTTAGACGCCGTGATATTAGTGGAACATTTGGATACAGCAGGAACATATCAATGCTCCCCCCATCTCGTCACTGCCGTGTGTACCGAGCCATGCGATTTGCGCAAACACTGGGTTTTCTAGGAGCGTACACGACTAGTCAGTAACAACTCATTTGAAAAGGTACCTGTGTCTGTTATTTCATTTGGCTGAGAACAGTCATGTTAGGGCGTTTAAATATTCACAATTGTGAATGCTAATCATATGGTCTTCGTTAGTCGAGTCGCACTTGGTTCTAGAATTTCGCATTCACAACTGTCTATCTTTTACCGTGAAATAAAAGTATGCAGTGATGGAGCTTGATAGTGCCAATTTGGTAAAAAGTGAGTGAGTGAGTGAGTGAGTGAGTGAGTGAGTGAGTGAGTGAGTGAGTGAGTGAGTGAGTGAGTGAGTGAGTGAGTGAGTGAGTGAGTGAGTGAGTGAGTGAGTGAGTGAGTGAGTGAGTGAGTGAGTGAGTGAGTGAGTGAGTGAGTGAGTGAGTGAGTGAGTGAGTGAGTCTGTCTGTCTGTCTGTCTGTCTGTCTGTCTGTCTGTCTGTCTGTCTGTGCGCGCGTGCGTGCGTGCGTGCGTGCGTGCGTGCGTGCGTGCGTGCGTGCGTGCGTGCGTGCGTGCGTGCGTGCGTGCGTGCGTGCGTGCGTGCGTGCGTGCGTGCGTGCGTGCGTGCGTGCGAGCGAGCGAGCGAGCGAGCGAGCGAGCGTTAACACGGCCGTAACTCGTGAAGCAGCGCTTCTGTTTGTTGTTGTTTTTTTTCCCCATGATATCTTGTTAGTTACCTGTTCAAGTACATTTCTTCGCTAAGCTGCCTTCAAATTTATTTTATCTCGTTAAGCAATACATTCTTTAGTGAAAATTATTACGTTCGCTATAGATTGGCGTGTTCCTTCTTCCGTTCCAAACGAAATGTTTAGTATTTGATTCAGTATCTGAAGCCATGGCTTCACGAACATTTGTACCCGAATTAAATCAAAAATGTCACTATTCGGACACCCCCACTTGTCCTCGAAGCACTTGGCCTCAAAAGGCTAATACAAACATGGGCCACAGTTAGCTTATATCAGTAAGAGTTCAATTCGATTCTACAATGTCCTTCGTATCGCAACCAATTCAACGCAGCTCAATTTGCTGAGCACTTACCACAACCGCGACTTGCGTGCCAGGCTTGAAGTCTCGTCGAGTGTTCTCTAGACTGACAGTGTAAGCTGCGTTGCTGAAGAGGGACGAGTCATCTAGCACAGCTTCCTGCTTCGCCGTCGCTTCCTCGACCACCACGGCTCGCACCGAAAGTCTGTTGCCATCGACCCAGTCTTTCCACTCGCTTCCGTTCTTAAGCTCGTCAACGGGAACCGTGAAAAATGCCTTTCCGCCAACCAGCTGAAATAAATTGTTTTGGAAGAAGCGTAAACTTAGTTTGTACGTACTCGTGTTAGATTTCGGCACAACAAATTTGGATGACGACAGAAAGCGGACTGTTTGATACGATGGCTGACAACTAAACGTTTATTTTGGAATAATGGGATGAGTAAAAAATAAAAACAAGCACACTGGATGCGCACTTCTCTAGCGCACTTGTATGGCATGCAAGATTTACAGTTAAGAGCACAAACTACCTTACTTCAAGTCCTAAAAGGCACTATTACCAGTTAGTTCATGCCGCAAAAAAATAACAAGGAACATTACAAAAAGGCGTAGCAGTCAGTCCCTTCCGCGAAAACTGATCATCATGCTTTTATTCCCTTGGTAAGGCAACTTATGCATTACCAGTGTAGAGCTTCTGCGCTATACGACCGCGTATGCAGTGTCTTTTTTTTATTTGTTTTTTACTGCGAAACGTTCTTGCCAAATACGCGTTAAGATGGCCGCTATGGTTCCGTGTGTGTGGTCTTACGTCCTACCCACCAACCGCTAGTGCACGCATCTGCCTATAGGCGCTACTTAAAAGCTGCCAATAAGGAAATTAGACGATTACTAGTCCTGAAGCTTTGCCAAGGTTGATTCAGTAGTATGTACTACTCATTTAAAACCCATTTAGCAAAAGCGAAATGTCCTTGTAGTTGGCCTATAATTTGGACAACCTGTGGTTCTTTAGCGTGCACCTAAATGTAAGCACACGAGTGTTTGTCCATTTCGCCCCCGTCGAAACGCCATAGCCATGGCCAGGATCGATCCCGCGACCTCGAGCTGTCCACAGAGCAACGCCTGCATGGTCCATACAAAGCGGTCAACGTTGTGGAGGCTAGAGAGACTTTCTAAAGTGGCTTCGTTCGCACTTGCGTATAGTTTGATGTTTTTTATAGCGAAGCTGTTATAGGCTAGGTTCCAGGAAATCGCGTCCGGCAACGGAAGTACACAGATAGACCGGAAGTAGATCAATTTTCGGCTCCATATGCGTGGTGGTTTGGCTCCATGCGCGTAGCGTTTTCTCCAGCTGTGCTTAGCACAAGTGTCAAAACGGATGATGGATAGTCACTGTTATATCCCTCGCCTCCACCGGTGCCTCTTTCACAAGTGTCGCGATACTCGGCGGCGGCACGTCCCACCAGTCGTTGTGCCCCATTTTCTCATGACGTAGAGATCGCACTAGCGCTGCTATCAGCAGTTGCCCTTTGGACTCGCTGTGGGACGGACGCTCGTTTAACCACACCTTCCAGGATCCTGACGATGCCGTGCAGTCTGCCGTGGCTATGAACGCTGTGGCTCATACGCTAGGCTATGACGATGGGGCAGACTTGGCTCAGTAAACGCATTACTTGGTCATCGCACCAGGCGAAAACAAGACACCGGTGTCTTTGCTTTTTGATGAACATGCCGAAGACGCTCAATATAGTCAATAATGATAACACATAAACACACTATAGTAATATTCACTATAGCAGATCCTCCATAGTCACAGCTTAAAAGTAGTGGAAAGGCTCCAAGTTTTAGGGGCGAAGCTCCTTATAGCGGCACCCGTTCCGTCCCCGTCGTAGTAGTAGTAGTAGTGTGTAACCAGTCTGAGAAAAATGAGAAAAAAAATTCCGAAGTTGTGTCCATAGCGCAGAATCGAACCAGGGACCCCTCGCTTCCGAGCGCGCGGCGTTAGCCCACTACGCCACGAAGCGGACATGGACAAACGCACCACGATGGCTATAAATACCCAACATTAACGAAAGGCCGCGTTTCTAGCGCGTTTCTAACGCGTTTGTGCTAGCGCGTTACGGCCCGTGTAAGAAGCTGGTGTAAGACGCTGTGACCTCTCCACCTTACCTTCAACGCGTTTCGAACGCGCTGCCCAAAGCGGTGGCAAGTCAAGTTCAAGTCGAGGAGCGTTTATGAATACGGGGGGTATACTCTCTCAGAAGTCATGTGATGGCGTCGGCAAACGCGGTGCACGTTCCGGCATGTGTAAATGGCTGCGTAAGACGCTGTGGCCGCTCCCCCTTACTAGAGAGTACTGCACGTTTCTAACGCGTTTGTGCTAGCGTCCCCTTAAGCGGGAGATCCGATGATTCCCTCCGGAGCTTCGCCCACTCATCATCATTCACCCCGTGGATATGCTGTGATTTTTTTTCTGCAATTGTGCGCAACTGTTTTTTATATAGTCTCAGCATTGAATGAAACATGTTTAATTCCTTAGAAATAAAGACACTGTAGTATACGGCTGCTAACGCGTTATTTTAGAACATTCTTATTTTAACGCGATAGCGTTTAGGTGTCGCAGAAAATCTGGCATCGGCAACCGGCGTGTGATCGCAGGTGGCGGAGAAAATCATCCAACCACATCGACCGCGCAGGCTCTCCACGTGTTGCAAGGTTTTGGTGAACAAAAATTGAATTTCTCACAGTGAAATCCGTCAGAAAAAATTGTAAAGTACGACTTTACCATTCGACATCGGATTCGCATCGGATTGTTTAGCAATCGGCGTCAGATTGTAATTTGAATATACGAGAAAACCTAATTCTGCTACGAGGAAACTCAAACACAAACCCCTTTTCCAGCATGTCTACGAGACCTGCGCGCGTCGGTGCAATAGCAAACAAATAATAAAATAATAAAAAAAGGTGCTAGGGCCTTCACGTTTTAATATAAGAACACTCATATTGCCCCTGGAAAAACGTCTTTCCAGCAATGCATTTCAGTTTAAAAGTGAAGCCAATTATAAGGGGATCTGTGTAAGTTTAATCTTTGTAAGCTGGCTTTCCCACGTTCAGCTTTGCAGTGAATGAAGCCTACTTGCCGCATGCGACCGATGCTACGCGAACGGGTACCGATAGCGCTATCGCGTTCTACTTTTAAAGGCGAAGCTTAAGCGTCCTCCAATTTTTTGTTGTTCTTTCCGGGTTTTTTTTTTTATTTGCAACCCGTCGCGAGGAGCCTCACGTGCATACTCGCGCGAGCGAACGCTGTTGGCACGCAGCGAAGCATGGACGGAACGCCCAGCGAAACACAGACGGAAAGCGCGCAGTGAACCGAACTTCTTGCGTAGCTTTCACAGTGTTAACTGCTATGTATGAAACGGAGTATAAGCTACAGCGGTGTGTCTATACACACCAGCGCTTGCGACAGCCGCCGAAGAACCGTACACGTGGGTTTGTGGACTGCGTCCCCCTCAGAATTATGTCGCCGCAGCCGAAAATTGAAGCCGCGTGTCATAGTTCCCAGCAGTAGAACATCATAGCCGCCGATAAGACACCGTGGCGTTTAACAGGAGCTACAGGCCACCTTATTAAAAATTTTGAAAATATGTAAAAAGAAAACAACCCCCGTACAATTACCCGATAAGATTGCATGGGTTTATACCGTGTGTCCCAGATAACGTTAGCCGAGCTGATCAATGAAAAAAAAATATTTAAAAAACACCGTGGAATATACAATTGTGAGACCTACGGTGTTCAGTTGTCAGAGGTATGACGATTTGCCGTATGACGATTTGCTGCTCTGACAAATTTGCCGCTAAATCGCCACAGAATATTTCACGATGACTCGCGCAACGAGACGATCACGACGGCGATGATTACGACGATGATGCTGATGAGCTTTCAAAACATGGCACATACCCAGAGTGGGCGAGGGGCCTAAGATTTGGGCGATTTTTACGCACATTTAATTCCAGAGCGAATGAGGAACAGGGAAAGTGAAAACTTAGAACGACTGTTGTGTAGTTGAGAAGTCAGACCAAACGAGCGGATGATTAGATTTAAACGAAATAAGAATAATGCTCACTGAATAACTTACTCCGCGGTTCCTCTTCTTCTTTGCGCTTTTTTTTTTCTGTGCCATTGGAAGAGCACGCTCCTGTCTGCATTGTCGTTTTTTCGTTTGCAGCGGCCGCAGGTGCACCCCATGATACATTGTGACTGACGAACGGCATCATCATCAGCCTATATTTTATGTCCACTCCAGGACGAAGGCCTCTCCCTGTGATCTCCAATTACCCCTGTCTTGCGCTATAGCTGATTCCAACTTGCGCCTGCAAATTTCCTAACTTCATCACCCCACCTAGTTTTCTGCCGTCCTCGACTGCGCTTTCTTTCTCTTGGTATCCATTCTGTAACTCTAATGGTCAACCGGTTATCCATCCTAAGCATCACATGGTCTGCCCAGCCAAATTTTTTATCTCTTAATGTCCATTAGTATATCGGCTATCCCCATTTGCTCCCTGATTCACACCGCTCTCTTCCTGTATATTAACGTTAGGCCTAAAATATTTCATTCCATCGCTCTTTGTGCGGTCCTTCACTTGTTCTCGAGCTTCTTTGTTAACCTCCAAGTTTCCAAGAAAACCTCGCGTGCCGTGGCCATGGCTACACGTTAAAGAACCACAGGTTGTCAGAAAATTAATTCGGAGTCCCCCACTACGGCGTGCAGTAAACGGGAACATGATTTGACGTGCAGATTTAATTTTCTTTATTATGACTACGAGGCGGAGCACTTACCTGATCCACAAGTTTGGTACCAAACATCACGTCGTGGTTGACTTCGTTACGCACGGAAAACGTTAGAATGGCGTTTCCTGTCACCGGCTTTCCGTAAACGTAGCTGAAACGTTAAGAAAGTGATTAAGTTATCAGTTGTAGGCGATAACAGCCAAGTTATCACAGCTGTGTGCAGGTATAAGGCAACTTCGTCAAGGTGTTAGAAGGTGAAAATCAAACAAATTGCATGGTATTAGCGAATTGCATATTCAAGTAATGCACAGATGAATGCTTAAGTTGAAGATTTAAAAATTTCGTTCGCTGCTTTTAATGCATCGCCGCGACCTGCATTGCTTAGCGAAGACATTGCCAACGCACCTACACAGCTCACGTGTGTTAACAGGAACGCTCGAGCAAACTAAAGGTACTGTGCGCGCCATCAATCATTTATCAAGAGAGGCAGGCTAAATCTCTCACATGAAATAACGTTAACGGGTGCGCTATTACACCAAAAACGTATACTATATAGAGTTGAAATATCTTCGCAGAGAAGCGTCGGCCGACGGTCATTTACCTTGCTTTCACGGTGACGCTGATGCCCCCTTTCACACTCGGCAGAATAACATTCGGCATCCCCAGTTGAACAGAAAACGTTGGCAAAACTGCGTTTGTCAAAAAATATAGCATTTACACAAGGACATAGAACGTGTTAGTAGTGCCCCGAGTCGTGGATACTCAGTGGCCACTGAAAGCTATCGCCTTAGAACACCTCCTTTTGTTCCAGAAAAAAAATATCACGCAGAAACTCCACTGGAGTTGTCTAAGTGTGCGTAAGCATTGTGCCACTTACCCATCTCCACGCAGGTCGGTATCATTACCAATCTTATCAAACTTGAGACGACCAGTATAAGCACTTATCAACCCTTATCGGTCGTTGTCAACCTTATCGGACTAGACCCGACCCTTATCAACCCTTATCGGTCCTTATGTTACTCTATGGAGCGTTTCGTATTGCAAAATCGCAGCATGCGAAACAGGCTTTAAAGTATTCTGAAGCATTTTTGAGTTGTGTATGGTTCGCATATAATCGTACAGTCAACCACAAAAGTTACGGACCACGGGATATCAGAACAAGCTGAGTTTTCCGAGCTGCCTGTAACAGTATAGCCGGTGAAACCGTACAAAACAATGATGTTCGCATAAAGTAGTAGAGGCTGGCAACGTGAATATCAGGCTGCGTCGTAAGGCCACAGTGATATTCAGCTTTTTTCACTAATTCCGTATCCCTAACCTTTTGCGGTCGACTGCACATTCAGAGGGAGAGAGGCATGGTTGACACAGAATAGGAAAGCCTGCCGCCCGCACTTTAACTACCTAGTAGCGGCAAACTTTTTGGAATATAATGTGAACATGTTCGTTATCTTATACCCGCCGCGGTGGCTTAGTGCTATATGGTGTTGCGCTACTAAGCACGAGTCCGTGGAATCAAATCCCGGCCGCGGCGGCCGCATTTCGATGGGGGCGAAATGCAAAAACGCCCGTGTCACGTGCATTGGGGGCACGTTAAAGATCCCCTGGAAATCAAAATTAATCCGGAGTCCCCCACTACGGCGTGCCTCGTAACCAAATCGTGGTTTTGGCACGTAAAACCCCAGAATTCAATATTTGTTATCTTGTAGAAGTATGCGTACCATTTGTTGCGCTTGTTCGACTAAGCGCAACGTTTCTAGGTGGGCCTCACTTGAAGCATGCGCACTAAGCCAATCCGTAAAGCAGTGAATGTTTTGGGCTACACATGGGGCGAGATCGCGCAAGCATCTCGCTTTCTAAGCGGTCACTTTGCCTCTTACGTCACTGAGTAGACGTTGTTCAATTGGCGCTCCTGCCCAGCCGTGCTGAAGACCTCTGACGAAAGTGCGGCGTCGGCGAATCACGAGACCGCAAACGAACGTTTGGAAAGCGAAATTCTTGCGCTATCTCGCTCTTGCTCATCGCGAGAAGACAAAGTAGACCCACTGACTAGTGAAATGGCACCACGCTTTCGGCTCGTAGTAGCGACAACTTGGCCAGCGTCAATCCTGCTCATTGTATAACTGGAAAAATCGGGCAACTTATCAAACTGATAACTTTCTTTTGTTTATTGAATGAAAAGCTTTATGTTCATAGGCACAACTTCTCGATGAAGTGATTTGCCAGTGTTCTATCTGCTGATAAGTTTTCTGCAAGTTTGCTTATTAACCCCTTAACCGTTTTATTATTTTGACAATTTCGGTGCCCAAACTGCTTAATTTTTTTTAATTTGATATTGAATATTTTTGTTCTAAAAATCAAGTTTACTGTGTTGAAAAAAAATTTAAGCACGTACTCATGATGGAGCTCATGATAAAGGAGGACCTTTTGGTAATCAACAATAAAAAAAAAACAGAGCCAGAGGGCTGTTCGGAAAGTTTCATCAAGTCATCAGGTGATGCTATATTGAACGCCTTGCCAGGGACGCCCAAAAACGGAAAACGAGGAGCATTCGTGGCGATGTCCTTCACATCGATGCGCCGCCAATGATGCGCACTCGCGATAGTGTCTTCTGAGCAGTCTTCTTCATCTGATGAACTGCTAATTTCGAAGCCATCGCTATTGGTTCGCTTCCAGAAATGAAGTAAACTTCGGTTTCTGAATAATTATCGTCCAAAGAGCTGGACGACGGCGCAATGCTTCGTTTCTGCAACGGCGGACCAGAAAAACATGCGTCGCCTCCACCGGACACCATTTCTTTAAACACGAGTTCCCCCCCCCCCCCCCCCCCCCCCGAAGAAATGTGAAACGGCAGTTAAAAAAACAGAAATTATCTGCCCAATGCTGCCATCTGCGAAGCGACACACCAATTAGCCCGCAAATGAGCGTTTCTCGTTCAAAACGCTCAAATCACCTCTAGCGGGCGAGCTACACTATAGTGCAAAACGGTTTTGGGACCGTTTCGAAAAAACGAGCTGTGCTCGTCCGAAACGGTTAAGGGGTCAATAAACCAAGATGGGCAAATTTAACAATAATGACTGCGATGGTTATGTTAATTAATGACGATACAACCTGCACGCCGGGACCACGGTATCCTAAAGTTTTTCATCATGCCAAATAGCTACAATTTAAGAGCAATCGCGCGAAAGCTGGAGGTGGTGCACAACCATTCGTAAACAAAAGTCACTTGTGCTTTCTTAGCATTATGCTTCGTAGCGATTTCTGTCGTATTGAGATTGCCCTTTAAATTATTTTTTTTTAGATAACAATTTCCGAATTCTCGGGGCGCGTTGGTGTCGCCGTCATGCTATAACCGCATTTACGCGCATGCTCAACCCGCGACTTGGGAGTTGAAAGTGTCCAGAAATACACGGCCGCGTTTGGCCGAAAAAGCGACGAAGCCAAGTGGACGAACCGTCATGCTTTAGCGTAAGCAGCTGTGTCCATACCACACCGTGTTGCATACACTAGTCTGAGCGGAACGGAAATTAGACGTCGAGCTAAATATATAAGTAACACTATCATTGGGCGCTCGCACACCGACGGTTTCCCGTCGGTCTCACCTCACGCACCATCTAGTGCGATGCCTCTGACGCCACTGCCGATTGTCCGATTGCTATCCGATTGCTTTCCATGCAGGTGCTGCTGGAACACCGCCCCCATCGCTCATCAGCCCATAAAGCGGTGAAGGCACTGTTGTGCTTCTTGAGGACGACGGGGTTTGTGTGAACGTCTGTGACTATTGGTGCAATACCACACGCGTCAGCGAACTCACCGCTAATTTCCTTCTTTCCTTCGCTCCTCTCTCTCTCTCTCTCCCTGTCATCTTGTGTGTTTCCCTTTCCCATTCCCCTGGTGTAGGGTAGCCAACCGGACGTTATTCTGGTTAACCTCCCTGCCTTCTGCTTTTCTCTTTCCTCCTCCTCCTCCTCTGACGCCACTGGCGGCTTTTCTCGTCACGCTAGCCTGGTATCTCATCACGCAGTGAGAAGCCTGGAATCGGCGACGACGCTGTTTCTGCTGGGCTGCGGCAGTTGTCTCGATTGCTGCGTCGCACCATGTCGCCTCCGCCGATTGTTAGTACCCCGTGCGAGACCGCGTATGCACTGCGGTCTTTGTTTGGGCTTCATTTGAGACGCATGATAGTCTAAACAAACCTGGAGAAAAGCGTAAACCGACGAAACACACCCAGCAATATGTGCGTCCCGTCGTTCTAGAATTATGTCCACGTTTATAAAGCGCATTAGCCATGCTCTTCACATGCTGAACTAAGTTGCTAACTGTCTGAGTTTGGGCTTCCTTTGTGGGCAAATAACTGGAATACAACGTATACAAGTTGGCGGAGTGGGTTTCAGTGTCGTAAAATTGCCGGCGTCAGTGCATGATCCCGAAGATGACCTCAATTAAAAAGCTACGCAGATAATTTGGGATCAATTGCCTTAGGAGTTTCCTTAAATTACAAACATAATTTAAGGAATAAGGATTATAAACAGGGATAAGGTGCCTCAGAAAGGCTGGCCAACGTTTCGATAGGAGGACCTATCTTAAGGAAACTCGAATTTAACATAAACCTGCAAAGCTTAGATATTACAGGATGGGTAGAAGCACGCTTGCAGAAAGACCTTCTATTCATTTTTCCCCTTCAACTCAAACTGACTACCAGCATACACAAAGGACCATGCACCTGTATGCCAGTGATTTTACGCCAATGTGTTACAGCTGCCCTATGGTTTAATACATGGGCTCATTCCTCACAACTCCCCAACATGCAACACCGCACATGGTTTCGAGGTCGAATATCTCCTAATATTTATCGTAAGAAGGCAGCATGCACGAATAAATTGAATTTCAGCTGCAGAAACCTTACCGTATTCCTTCACTTGAAAGGAGACCTCGGATTTTAGATTCTTCTGCACGTCCAAAAAGAAAACACACAGACATATTTCACACGTAATTTGAAGACTATGAATCGTATTATTCTAAAGGAATAGATGATCACATGAGTATCTGAGAACTATAGACGAACCAACATCAAGATGCACCGGTGTGCCAATATTATGGCAGGTTAACTTATGCGAGAAAATCTAGAAATCATTCACATCAGAATAACCTCTCCTTGGCATGTTGGTGTCAACTAATGTACGTAATCACCGCCAATATAACAAAACAGAGAGAGGAACAGGAAATACGGCACGGTTTTTAAATAGCTTATTCATTATACTGAACGCAGAAATGTATGCATAAACAGGCAAAATGCGCAAAATGGAACGTGGAAATAACACGATACGTCGGAGGTACAACTGTCAATGGATATCGAGACAACCACTTGAAGAACATGATTATTGAATTACAAAGTGCATCGTGAACTGCGGAGCCTGGGACGTTGAACCCTCGCAATGAATCAATCATCCAATCAATGAGTTATTGTCGTAACGTGTGCGGACCGTGATCGACGAGCAGATTGCTCTACGAGATAAAATAGCCAACTCACATGCCGTCCATATGTCACGATGACTTTCCATTTGCCGAGCATTGGGTACTTCGGCAGGTGATACGTATGGCTGATCAGGCCGGTGTTCGGGTTCTCTAAGAGAACGTCCCATGTGTAGGACACAATGTCCTGCGGATTCTGCGTCACGTTGAAGAAAATATGCAAGCGTAGAGGCTGACAAATCAGTCAAGAGGTAGGTCACGTTGAACAGACTGTTTAAAATGAACAGAAGCACACGTGTCCGGCGTGCCCGCGACCGGGCCGGTGGGCTAGGCCTGCCGGTCCCGACTTGGGAGTAGCCGGGTGCGCGACGAGTTCGCGCCCTCACCCCCGAACTCGTCATAATAAAGTTATCTCACTCACTCACTCACTCACTCACTCACTCACTCACTCACTCACTCACTCACTCACTCACTCACTCACTCACTCACTCACTCACTCACTCACTCACTCACTCACGCGTCATGTGGTCTCTCATCCGTCCCTGTATTTTTGCGCACTGAAATTTCAACATGAACACGGACCGACTCGCTCCGTTTACCCTTATTCTCAACAATTTGTTGCTTGTCTAGAAGCCGGTGACAGTGTCGTTGCCAACGTTTCCGATTGCATCAGTAAGTGACTGTTTCACGAGTCATTTTCAACCTGTGCTTCCTTTTATTTTTGTTTCTTCCAGCGTGCACACATACATATGTGCACGCGACATGTTTTCGCCAGTTCTGCCCAGCACTTCTCAGGCACTAACGGCGGACATTAGGCTGCGGTAAATCTAACCCTGCGCTGAACCAATGTGATTCCAATCTACTTCAGTGCATTTATGCACACGACTGCAATTCTGCAGGCACAACAGTGTTTGACGGAATGTTCGATGTACCGCGTTCCGTCAACAATTATTAAGAAATAAGTTTTCTTCTTTCTTCGTAATGCTTGAAGTCAATAATGAACTTGTACGCGTGCTTGGAACAAGTCATTCAATTATTTTCATGACAAAAACGCGGCATGACCTTACTGCATACCCTATATCAAGTTTAGGTATACTTTACTACAATAAAAAACCGGCTAGTTGGTCTTGCATAATAGGTAAATCACAGGTAAATAGGTAAACATGTTAGGTAAATCTATACGTAATAGGTTATGTAATGCACTATATTTTGCTTTTTCAATATTCTAATTACGACAGCTGAATAGAATATACACAAACGATCACCCAACTACTTTGACTTTCGTTCAATCTAGTCTGCTGCACATTGGTTTAAAAGCGTGGAATTTCGGTACATTTGTCAACAGTCTATCTTGACTGCTGATTAAATAGGCTTTTTCAACAACCGCCTTCTACCACGACGCCTCTTGAACCTGTAGAGTTGTAGTAAACTTGCCTTAAAAAAACAGAAATTGATACCGATCAATAATTTATTAAACGACACGTGTAATTCATCAGCCTTACCTGGCGACGCAAGCCTTTTTCGCTCACTTTTCCAATGATTAAAGATTTCTTGTGACATACTTTATTAATGTTAAGACCTATGATCGTGCTAATATTTCTATTCGTCTACATAAGACAACTTTTTGTAAAGTATCAAGATGATTGCCCATACCTTAATCTCAAGGTGAACATTGTCGGTCGAAGGAAGCAAGGCTTCATCCACAGCCACAATTCGTATCAAAACTGAAAAATGAGTGCACAATTAATCGCCGCACACTATACATCCATTGCAGCTGTCTGTGCCGTTCGATAACATCCTATCAGTCTCATTCAATTCTTCGCCGCTCATTACGAAGAAAAAAACAGTGACATATTAAAGTATTTGAATACTTTTACTGGCTTCAGCCACGTTTACTGCGAATTTGACAATTTTCCGCGAATATCACTTCGCGATTCTCTCGCGTCATCCTTAGGCCTTGCGGCATACTACAGTCTGTCCTGCTCTGCGCGACGCCATCAATTCCTGCTTCGCACTGAGCAAATATATCTAAGCAGATGGATGGATGGGTGCTATCAGTGTCCCCTTTGAAACGGGGTGGTGGGTTGCGCCACCAAGCTGTTGTTCTTATTTTGCCTAATGTCGTACCTTTTTTTTTTTTTTTAAGAAAAAGTAACAGAATTCCGAGCATCAAACTTCTTGAACCACTATTGGGGACTTTGTTTATGTACGCCACCGTTGTTCTTGGTTTCCCTACTTTTCTGCCACCGAACCTCCAATCGCTTTTAAATAATCTCTATTGTGGAGATGTTCACTGTCCCTCTGCTATCCCTGAACCCATGGGCTTCAAGGAGGTCAGAAGAGACTAGACTGGCAGCTGGGTAGTTTTCTTCACATTTCAATAAAACACGTTTCATCATTTGCCTAGCTTTACCGCAGCAAGCACATGCGTCTTCGTCCTTGGTGTACCTCGCTTTATATATACTACGCGTTCCAAGGCACCCTGATCTCGCTTCGAAAAGTAAGGAGCTTCCCTTTGAGTTATCGTAGATTGTTTCTTTCTTGATTTAGTTTTTACCTCTTAGGTAGTTACTCCATAGCAGGTTTTCTTTTTTCATTGCGGCCACCCAGGAGATTGTCTCACCCTCTCTGAGTTTTACGTTCTTTCTTGCCGTGTTGCTTACTATAGCGGTCGCGTATTTCTGGTAAGCTTCCTAGTTCTTTTCCTTTTTTCTGTACAAATACTTCAACACTCTCACAACCCCTTTACTTTCTTTCATATTCCTCAGTCGTTCTTCAAAATCAATTTTACTTTGAGCCTCCCACACTTCAAAACTTGTCGAGCCCATATCACCCCGCACAGCTTCATTGGTTGTCATCCCGTGAGCGCCCAATGCGAGAAGTCCCACTGACCTTTGGATGACATCAAGTCCTGATTGTACCCCTGACTTGAAGCAAACAACGGCATTTCCAAATGCAAGTCCTGCAACCATTACACCTTTCCCCATAGAGCTGCTCCATGACACGGAGCGCCTCTTGTGGCCCCCTGTGGCACTACGGAGCCAGACAGCGCCAGCAGCATCCTTTGCAGTGCGCGGAGTTAGGCGAGGATTGCTTTGTTTTTAAAAAGGTGACAGATTATCTTGCCCTTACCTAATTGGTGTATTTATATGTTGTTTTATTATTATCTACTTTTACTACTTTACCCAATCTTCATTTCATGCCACCTTGACATTGCCTTTAATTTATTCCAAGTAGAAGTGCTTCCTGGAAACTTTTAGTGCGATTTTAGGAGTGTCAAATTGGACAAAAAAGTGGTGTGTGTGGGAATCTGGTCACGTGATAGAGGTATATATATATATATATATATATATATAGTGCAACTGACAGTGGTCTGCTCCGGACCCCCGTCCATTACATCCTCGAAAAGGCAGGACGTGCCACAACACATTGCAATGTGGTGAACGCGATTTCCATCATCGATCCGGGAACTCAAAGAGTCGCGTCGTAATTCTGACGCATTTCTCTCGCATTTACCGTTAAATCACCTCCCCCCCCCCCCCGCCCCCCCGAATTTTTTTTTCTGATGCCATCCATCAAACACACTTGACACTATTGCGCATTCACATGCACGCACTCACTCGAGGTACATGCAACATCCAAATACCGGACATATTCGCCGCAGCCTTACTGGTTCCGTACACGTCCATTGACACATTGTGGAAAGGGAGCAGTGATCTTAAAGAACATGCGCACTTACCGTCCTGCCCTGGGCTGTAGATGGGCTTGTCCGTCTGTAAAAATATGTACCCCGAACTTGGCTTCAGCAGCAAAACTGCCGCCTTGTTGAATGCGTCACCACAGTGGACTCTCAGGGAAACAAGCATCGAACGATTTGACTGGAGGTCTTCGCTGGAGAACTTTGTCTCGTCGAGTCTCAGGTACACGAGTTTCTCCTCACCTGTTGCGACGAAAAATCAAACGTCGGTGTGTGGAAGTGCGTTACGTTAATCCTCATGTTTGAGAATACTGAGCGCGATAGGTACAGTTGAAGCCAGTTATAATAATACAGCATTTATAACGTTTATTATCTACACCCTCATGATCAAATAGACGTCGCAAAGGGAAAAGAGATAGTTATAAAAATACGAGTAAGAAGCAAAGTCCCTGACAAAAATGATATTAGCTGAACACCCCATCTCGGAACTCTTAATATTGATGCAAGAAGGTTTATTTCGCTTTTTCGCTGTTTTCGCACGAAGAAGCACTGCAGAAATATATCGCAGCGCACACCTCACAGAAAACGTTTTTATGCTGGAACTGTTTGTAAGCAAACAGAAAGTTCGCTTACACAAAGTTCTCGCCGTCACAAATTTCGGCCAGTGCAATCGCTCTCACATTCTCAGCAGATCACGTGGCACTCGAAAGACGGCCTACACACACACCGTGAATAGCAGAACAGCACGACGACGGCGTCAGCGCGCCTGGAGTGTCCTCTCCAAGTATGTTTCGTTACAGTAAGCGTCTCCCTATAGCTGGGATGACACTTACCATGTCCCATAAGGAACGACTCCATAAAGAGAAGGCGAGCTTCAGCGGGGTAGTCGGTAGCGTGCAGTGTGACATTCCTGGTTGCGTTTCCCGTGTTCCTGACAAGTACCGTTTCTTGAGCGCCCAGCCGGACGAGGCTAGGAGTGGTCACGATGCACCCTTCACTGCCAAAAAGTGAGTAAATGAATAAATAAGAACCTCCATAATGGACACCAATAGTTCAATAATAAATTAAATGATATTAGCAAACTACGCTTCTACAATGATAAAATATCCTCACTTACAGCCGAAGGAGAAATTCGTAATCCAGAAGGCCCATAAATAAAAATAAATTATATATATATATATATATATATATATATATATAGCTCAGTGACGCCATTGTGTTCGGGGCTTTACGTGGAGGGTGGGTAATGTCTAGTCGGCACAATAATGATTCGATGGTGGTCTTGAATTGCGCAACACAGCTGCGTAGGATGACGTTCGCAGAAAGATCGTCCCGTTGAGACGCGAAATACGCCGTTTTGTGATCTATGTCGCGTACACAGTTTTGTGATAACAAATGCGTTCAGACGGACGATAGCATTCTGCACGATGACAGAGCTTTTGGGAGGGAGAGCATGATTATTTTCAAAAAAATAAAAGAAAGAAATTCAGCCAGTTTCAGGATTGCGAAATCCGGTGAAACAGCGGAGCTCTACGAGCTCTGTGTTTCTCTTCCTTTCTTTTTCTTTCTCTCTCTCTCTCTTGCTCTCATTTTCTCTTTTTCTCGTCCATAGCAAGTTTTGCTACAATCATCGGTACAACGCAATCATATATGGTTCCCATAAATGCATGTTCTGCAAGCGTGGGCGCATAGCCTAGTGGTTATGACGCTGGCCTTCGGACCGTGGGTACCCAAGCTGGAATCCCGCCTCGTCAAGAAATTTTATGATGATTAAATCATTTCTTTATTTCTCTAGCTCTATGTCTGTCTCTCCTTCTCTCTCTGCACCTCCTCTCCTCATTTCACTCTCTCCACTTCGCTCGGAACTGCGAACACCATCGCTCCGTAGGGAATCAACCTCGACCTTATTATAAACAGCTCCGCTGTTAAAAGGCGATGTCTCGATATTTTAATATTTTACGACGTTTGTCGAAACAGGGTGAACAAGCTCATGTTTCTCATCTCGTGACACTTGCAAGCAATACTGTCACGCAACAAAGCAACTAAGAACGGCGAAGGTGCGCATCATAGCAGTTAAACACCACCGCAACAAGCGCTGGAACGAAAAATATTATAGCGAAACGTTAACAGACGGAACGACAGCAGTGTATCCTCGAGATCAAAGAGAGAGAGAGAGAGAGAAACAACTTTATTTAAATTAAGATCGTGCTTGGTCACTGTGGTGGAGCCCCTCTTCCAGGGCCCCACTGGCTATTGCGACGCGCCGGGCCTGGTCGAGGGTCGCCAATTGGCTTCCCAAGTCCAGTTCGGAGAGTCGCGCCTCCCACGACCAATTGCTAAGTGTATCGTTAAGTAGCGGCGAGACGGCGTCTGCCGGACGCTGCGTGCATTGATAAGTGATGTGTTCTAGTGTCGGGGTGGAGTCGCACCATGGACATCTGTCGCTGTGTTTGTTAGGTAATATTTTGTGCAGTCTATGTAAATGTGGGTAGGTGTTTGTCTGTATTCGGCGCCAGTCCCTCGCTTGTCGCCTATTGAGCTTGGGGTGAGGTGGAGCTTTGGTTCGTCTTCCTAGTCGTTGTGCCTCAAGTATGTCTCTCGGCGTGCTGCCGGGTGTCGTAGAGGCGTCCGTTTGAGCGGTATGTATCGCGGCCCTGCCTGTTATACCTCGAGCCAGACGATCCGCCCGATCGTTGCCTTCCACTCCGGTGTGCGCGGGACACCAGGTTATCCCGTGGTCCATTTGGAGGCTTGGTCCTAGTATGCGAAGGACCCCGGCCGGTAGAACTCCCCGAAGGAAGAGCCGGCAGGCGTCTTGCGAGTCTGTGAGTATATAAGCCGACTGGCTCTTGGCCTCAGCGTCTCGGATGGCTAGGGCTATGGCCGCGGATTCCGCCGTGGCGCTTGAAGTCGTGCGTACGGACGCTGCTACGATCGGTCTCCCCCGGTTTGTCGCGACAGCCACATAAGTAGGAGTCGCTGTCTCACCTCTGGGGTATAAGCCCGCGTCAGTAAAGTATGTGTCTGCGTCCTCCTGCCTTTTGCGCAGGATGGCTGCTCGGGCTTGTCGCCGTTTCACGTGGAAGTGAGGGTTCATGTGACGTGGGATGGGGTTCACATGGATTCTTGCTCGTAGATCAGGTGGCATAAGTATGGTCTCGTCTCCGCAGAACTGTGGCGTTAGAGGGTATCGTAGTCGTGTTAGTACGGAGCGCCCCTGGGGTGTTGCGTTTAGTCTTTCGCGCTGGGCCATGAGTGCGGCCGCGGCGAGTTCTTCGTATGTGTTCATCATGCCTAGCTCGCTGAGACGGTCAGTGCTCGTGTTTTCGGGCAGGCCGAGTGCCGCCTTGCAGGCAATCCGGAGCAGTCGATTTGCTTGGTCGATGTCAGTTTGTCGCGCAGCTTGGAAAGGAAGAGCGTAAGTGATCCTGCTTATGACGAAGGCCTGTACTAATTTCATGGTGTCTGTCTGCGTCATTCCCTCTCTGCTAGGTGCTATTCTGTTAATGAAGCTAGTAACACTGCGAACCGTGCGCTTGAGTTTGGACAGGGCGATGCCGGCACTGCCTGTTTCCTGTATATGCATTCCGAGCACTCGTAGCTACTGGACTTTTCGGATGGGTTCTCCGTCTAGAAGTAGTTGTAACGGCGGAGCTCTGTTGGCTTGGGTTCTTAGTGGTCGAATATGTATGTATTCTGATTTGCTCGGTGCGCATTTCATGTCGGCATGTTTTGTGTATGATTCGACCGTGTCTAGGGCTTGCTGAAGTGTGCTTTGCATGTCCCCGTATGAGCCTTTGGTCACCCAGAGCGTAATGTCGTCGGCGTAAATTGCCACGCCGAGGTCTTCGTCTTCCTGTAACTGTAGGGCGAGCTTGCGCATTCCAATATTGAATAGGAGCGGAGACAAAATTGCACCCTGAGGCGTGCCGCGGCCCGGCAGTTCATATGGGAGTGACCGTGACGCTCCGAGCGCAATTGTTGCAGTGCGGTCACGCAGAAAGTCCTGAATGTAATGAAATGTTCTTTCTCCGCATCCGACGTCCTCAAGGCCTTCTAGTATTGCGGAGTGAGATATGGTGTCAAAGGCCTTTTGAACGTCAAGGGCGAGCAGGATTCTGTCTAGGCTGCCCGGGGGAGGGCTGAGGACCTCGTCTTTTAGCATGAGGAAGACGTCCTGTGCAGAGACTCCCTTGCGAAAGCCGAACATCGAGTCGGGGAGAAGGCTGTCACGCTCGAGGTGATTCTCCAGCCGGGTGTGCACGACTCTTTCAAAGAGCTTGCCCATGCACGATGTTAATGAGATGGGCCGCAGCTGTCCGATCTCTCGCGGCTTACCAGGTTTTGGGATCATGATGATGTTGGCCGGTTTCCATGGCGCTGGTACCCGACCTCCCTTCCTCCAGACCTGATCGTTGAACAAATGCACAAGCTGTCCGATGGCCGTGTGACTGAGATTGCGAAGCATCGCATTGGTAACGCGGTCTGGTCCTGGTGCTGCGTTCCTTTTGAAAGAAAAGGGCAAAATTCTAGTCAAGAAACGGCGTTTATCAGGCCATGTAATGAGTATAGGGCATATAACCAACTGCCAATGAGAGCCACAGAATCGGTGCCAAGAGGAGGTAAGCAGTGTCGAGGATGGCATTGAGTGGTGTGATCAAGTCTTCTGACGCAATACAGGGTTATTTGGAGATTGGTGGGAGAAGACTTCGTCTTGGCAGTGAATACAAAACAGGCTGATGATGTTTGCGAGTCAGATAAACCTACGTAAAAAATTCGATGACGTTAAGGACATCACATTGGTGTAAGCACGCCCACAGTCAAATAATGGCCGGTTTCTTTTTCTTTCTTTAAGGGAAGCTTGCATTGGCTCACTTGTGTCGAGGTCGGCGTACGCGGAAAACTGTCATCATCAGCATTGGCTCGAGCGTCGTCGTCGTCTTCCACAGCTGGCTGCGTTGCCGCTCATCATTCCAGCGTAGAATTTCACTTTCCTGTCGTCGTAATGGGGAGGCCACGTTTACGGGGGTATGTGCCATTGCGTAAGGGGGTATGCGCCATTGCGTAAGGGGGTATGCGCCGTTCATTGTCTTACGTAACGGACAGATTTAATTTTGAAACAACTTAATTTCGAAGAATCGCAAGCGGCAATCCGACAACGGCGGACTGCGGGCGTATACCGTCACTGACGTTGTTCTCTCCGTCGGAGCCGAACATGTAACCCAATGAGGTCTAAATAAAATATTTCTTTTTCTTTTTTAAAGCCTCCTCGGTTTAACCTCATTAAGAAACGCACGGACGTAACCAGTAATTGAGAAAGACTTTAAAGAACCATCGGGATACACCCAGTGATAAACACCGGGGCCGCACGTTTCAGCTTCCTTGGTTAACCATCTGTACGGAGTGCTTGGGCGGTGATTTTTTGTGTATTCAAAACATTAGTTTGAAAGGAATGCGCTGCCTATGAAGCTTTTCAGATTAGGTTTTCAACCGTCAGCGTCGCGCCAGATATTAGCAATAGCTGAAGAAAATTTTGCGCGAGCACCCAGATGAACGAGTCAGGTTTTGTATCATGGGATGAGCGTTTCACTGGGAATAAACCTTTGGCTCCGTCACAAACGTGAAATCGTATGCCAAAACCACGATCTGATTATGAGGCACACCGTAGTATGAGACTCCGGAAATTGGGACCACCTGAGGTTCTTTAACGTGCACCTAAATCTAAGCTCACGGGTGTTTTCGCATTTCGCCCCCCATCGAAATGCGACCGCCGTGGCCGGGATTCGATCCCGCGACCTCGTGCTCAGCAGCCCAACACCATAGCCACTGAGCAGCCACGGCGGGTACAAACATCAAATCCGCCTATCGCAATCATTATGCACTTTTAAAAAGGTGTGCACCTTTACTGCTGAACTTGTTTCATAGCAATAGTTGTCATCTATCTTGCGTGTTTTTGCTTTCTTTAACGCTGCGCTCCCGGTACTTTCAAGCCATGAACGACATTCAGGTCATCAGCGTGACATAGCATTCTTGACAGGAAAGTAGCGAGCGCCGAGTTTTCAAGAAAGGAAGCGCAAGCAAGCAATTGGCGATTAGCATTATGGACAAGATAAGCCCTAAAGGGTGCAAACGTTTTTCAGAATGTGCGCCCCATGAAGCGGAAAATCCGGCGTGCTGCCAACCATGCTGCCAACCACGCCGCCGAGCAAACTCGAGACATCGAACGCAAGCGACAACAGTGACGAGCAGAGAATTGTGCAACGCAACGGAAGGAAAAGTTGCACGAAAGGGAAGGAAAAGTAGTAGGTCAGGTACACACACGACAAGCTTCGCTTACGCCCACTTTCTCGACATAGGAAGGGCTGGTGTTTTTTTTTTTTTAATTCTTTTTTTTTTCACATGCGAAGTGATACGAGTACAGAGCTGTGACGTAAAGGGTGATCCGCAGATCGTACAGGATGGCATGACGTCACGCTTACTCAGCTTTGCTAAAATTGGTATAGGTCCCATACTGCGCATGCGTATTCTCACGTTGCAGTGAAGGTACAGCATCAGACTTCTAGAAAGTGCATATGTAGAATCTAACTCTTCATTGGGCGAACTTTTGCCAAGCAATGAAGGCAACGCTAAAATAACAATGATAGCAGTGAACATAATCGTCGGTCGAATTCAAACCGGATCTCACGGGCCAAATCTGTCAGCTAGCTATTCATGTCTCAGTGGGTTTCTTTCTTTTTTTTTTTCTTTTTTCCCCCAAAATTTGCTCGGTGCTAGCTGACATACAGTATAGACCTCATAGCTTAAACGAAATAAATAAAAATCTGGCGTTTCACATGTCCAAACAACAATCTGATTCTGAGGCACGCTGAATTGATTCTCATCATCTGCTGTTCTTTGA
This sequence comes from Dermacentor silvarum, assembly GCF_013339745.2. Lineage (NCBI taxonomy): Eukaryota > Metazoa > Arthropoda > Arachnida > Ixodida > Ixodidae > Dermacentor > Dermacentor silvarum. The sequence goes on along the minus strand of NC_051163.1, from coordinate 31,231,926 downwards.
CGGCACCCAATGCACCACCCCAGTACACGCGCGTCCCTGCATTCCGCCTCCTTCGAAATGTGGCCGCCGCGGCTGTATTCGAACCCTTGACCTCGAGCTTAAATTAAGAACGTGAAGGTCAAACTTTGAAAAAAGAAAAAAAAAATCACGAAAAGCACCGCGCTGACTTCCGACCGGTTGTTTTCCTTTCCGAATAGAAGCTTCTGCACAATTCACGTACGAGTGCCGATAGAATCACAAGGGAAGTAATCGAAACATTTAATATGACATGTTGTGACGCAAAGTTCACTTTAGAACAAAAACAGCGATAAAAACAGGACAAAAAAATGATAGCATGTTCAGCGCCAGCGGACAAGGACATAACGGGAGACGACACCACAATGCGTCTCGCTTTCTGTCCTAGTCCGCTGGTACTAAACATGCTATTCAAGTCAGTTTACCAACGCGCCCAACAAACGATAATACACAAATAAAGAGACACGAACTTGTCCCATTTATAGTGTTATTCTTGTTTTAAAACTTCATGCATCAACTAGCCCAAGAGGAGCAAACTCTCCTGAAAACGAAGTGCTTCAGCGTGCCTCTGCAGCCGGGATAGTACCCACGATCTACAGCTCTGTAGCACAACGCCATGGTCAATGCATTTGCTACAACGGCGAGTCATACAGTGTGAAAGTTTCACTGAGACTTTAAACATCACGCACTGCGTGCACAGTGTCTTACAGTCACATTTGTCGCGCAATCCGGTGTCGTTTAGGTAACGCATCAGCGCCTTCACAGCTGCTCGGGTTGCTTTCCGCGCAAATACCAGAGTACTGGAATTTTGTTTTCTGTGATCGGACCCTTGTCCAGCAAAAATCTTTTTTTAAAATTTGCGAGGGTTCGAGGGTATGCATGCTTACTCACGTGAGACCTTGCAGCACGTATAAGAAGATGCAGTAGAACCACAGTGAAGCGCCAGATCCAAACCCAATCCGGATCATCTTTTCGAGCACCAGGATCGACCCGTTTCGTTTCACCTAGGCGGCCGACATCACCGATGGCAATGGTTGCTCTGGAGGCCCTCGCGAGCCGTCTGCTCGCCGCCTTCTGCTCACTATCTCGCAGACGTCGGCATTCCATCTTCCTCCGCTTTGTGTTATCTAGTTGCTTCTTGTCGCCTCCAAGCCATGTAAGCAGAGCCGTACTTGGGGCATCATCTTATGGGACACAAAGTTCCGCCTTCGTTCGGAGCGTATACGTTCACCCTTCAACTGCCGAGAAGTGAAAGAATGGTGAAAGTGTATATCGCCGATCTAAGGACAAACTGCAGGGCATGACGTCATGAAAGTGCTGCGGCGTTGCTGCCACATTCCATGCCAGCGAAGTATGAAGTTGGTAATTTATAGTGGCCAGAATTTTTATGGCAGGTAGGAGTAATAGACGTGGCCAAGTTGACAAACGTTGCTTTTACCGATATTGCTTTCTGTGAGTCGAACAGAAAGAGTCTTCCCGAACTACAGACTTATTTTTTGGTTTCCGCGGCTTTTGTGAGCGTGTTCTTGATGTTTGTGCTTGAAATATGTCACTCATGGGGGGAGGTGGGGGGGGGGCTCCAAGAAACACTTGAGATAACACTGTACTAATTGGCCAGGCACAAACACTTACGTTACTACATCGATGCTGTCAAAGACCACACTGAGAACAGACCTGGCAAACCCGCGTGCCGAGCATGTGGCAAATACCCCAACATAATCCTTACTTACTGGCAATGGCCGGATGCACTCTCTTATCTACATTTCTTAACTCGCTCAAACATCCCACCATTTACTTCCCTATACTTGGGAGAGCTGGACTGCTCCACAGCAAGAGTACACTACATGCCCTACATATGCAGCGTGCTTTAGCGAACACTTTCAAAAATGTTTAAAGATTGCCTGTGGCAGATAGCCCAATTCTAGTCCGTGAGCTGGTCTATTCGAATAGGCGGACATTACTTGCACAAAAAATAGAAATGCATAATCGACTAAATAACAAAAAATCTGTAATTATGTTTTAAGTAATTACCTTGGGCACATATTGCAATTTGCCAATTCTAGCGGGTGAGACTGCAATGCATATCCAGTTGAAAAGAATTGTGTGGATGACATCATTTACGAGAAATGCGCTGTCAAACTTGCGATAAAAATTCACTGTCGTTCCACTTACTTTCTTAACAAAACGTCGTTTAATGCATTGAATCACAAAAGTAACTTAAACGCCAATGCATTTCTCCGCAAATTTCGGGAATTGACATCTCGAAACTGGTGTCATGTTGAGAATTCGTTCCAAGTGGATCCGCCTTGCGAACTCCCTGGCTAGAATTTGTAAATTGCAATCTGTGCCATAACGTAATTAGGTTTAAATCTTAATTAGTTAATTTTAATTAGTTCATTATGAATTTTAATTTCTTGTGCAAATTATGTCCGCCTCGTCCGTCGAGAGACGGATATTACTGGCACGAGAAATCGAAATACATGTTGCATAAAAGTCTTTTGCCGCGCAGGTCCTGTGACTTTTTTTGTGTGTGTTTAGTTGTATGTCATGGATGCTGTGCAAAACAAAATTCAGTGCCATTCCACTCCGTGAAGGTTGATGACTAGCGAAGCTGTGTATGTGATGATTTACCGTTGCTCCGGTGAAACGTTCCAAGTTTGCGGGATCGGGGCCACATGGCCGGTTCGCATTTAATTCGCGCTCTTGGCGGACAGCACGCTTACGCTTGGCGTCCGCGACCCACTCATCGTCGGCGGTCACCTTCCGCCGCCGCTGCGCCCATTTCCTTTTCTGTTCACGCCGTTGTTCTTCGTAGGCACGCTGTTCTTCTTCAGCCCGTACAACACGCAGCCTACCATTTCACAGTCAGAGCAGTACTGAGGAAAGGAGCCTACGTAGAGCATGACGTCAGGAGACAGAAGACACTCAGGTTGGTAGGCGCTAGTTTGAATACGCGGGATGGCGTACACGTGTATGGTGCGAACGTAGACATGGCCGACGATGGTCAAAGTGTAGTATCTGTTCTTATCAGCTGAATATCTGATACGGGTTGTATTTGGACCCAAGATATTAAACTTATTTTTGCAAGTTGGCGGAGCGCTTGAAGCCTGCTTCCCCTCCGTCGCGGGCCTTCCCGGTTTTGCACAGTCTTCGGGATTTTTGGTCTACGGACATCGATCCGCTGGAAACTAGCCATGTACAGCTTCGATTTTGTGTATTTGAAAAGCAGGTATGGAACCGGCGATATGTGTTGATCTCGTACTGTCTGCGTTTGTCCACAAAACAAGGCGACTGACGTTTTTTGCCTGCAGTTGGACTTCATTGTTTTTGTCTTGGCACATGTTTTATCATGAATGTCAGGAATTGCTAAGACAGTCTACGCACAAACAGTGGGCTATATACGCGAAATAAAACCACGCATCGCGCACAACGATAAAAAAAAACGTTCGGCAGGTGTTACACTCTTATAACACAAGAGGCGAAAGCCCAGCTGCTGCACATTTGGTAATACATGAAGTTATACAATCGGGGTTAGACTTCTTGCAAGACATAACGAGTCGCAATGGGAAGTACACGTGCGGCACTAAGGTGCCCTCCTGAACGCCACATATGAACATTTACCGTAGTACCTAAAGTGCAACACATTAGTGCACGAACTAGGCCGCACCTTTAGTCAGCGAGACGGTTGCAACGTGACGTGCGAAATCACGCGAGCACTAGGCACACCTTCAGTAAGCCAGAACCGTGGAAAAGTAGCCGTGGCTTCAGGGAAGTGTGCTCGGCTCGCACCCGGGAGGCCTGGGCTTGATTCCCACCCAGACACGAAATTTACCAAATTTTCTTTTCGAAGCCACTAATTTACTCTGTTTACCGGAACCTCCCTGAGAAATGTGATGTAAACCGGACGTTTTTTTTTCTTTTCTTTTTTTTTGCAGCGTCAGCCATTTTTTGTCAGGGCGCAGTTTCGCCAAGAGGCCTAAGGTTTTCGCCTTAATAAAGACAAGAAGAGTAGCAGAACGCCATGGCACGACGGGCGAGCCGCCGAGCGGTGCCGGCATAGAAAAAGACGAAAAAAAAAAACAGGCAGTTGGTGCTTCTGACATACGCTACTTGTTCAGGTCAAAGCAGCGGCGCACGTGGCTGATAGCGTTACAGGCAGCCGTGGTTTGTTGCGGACACAGCTGGTTAGCACGAACGCTACAGTTTGCGCTCACGACGCTCGTGCAAAGGCAGAACGCTGCCCTGGTTTCACTGCAGAGCCGATCGTACGGAGTCTGAAAGAGCGCGTCCACTGAATAAGCTTCGCAGTTCTTGCAGCTAAGCGCACTCCGCGTCTCTGGAGTACTAAACCTACACGCGCGGGTTGCGCAAAGACGAGCGCGCATCGCCTGCAAATTTCCTGACGTCATCACCCCACCTAGTTTTCTGCCGTCCTCGACTGCGCTTCCCTTCTCTTGGTGCCCAGTCTGTAACTCTAATGGTCCACCGGTTATCCATCCATCCTACGCATTACATGGCCTGCCAAGCTCCATTTTTCTCTCTTAATGTCGATTAGAATATCGGCTATCCCCGTTTGCTCTCTGATCCATACCGCTCTCTTCCTGTCTCTTAACATTAGGTCTAACATTCTTCCTTCCATCGTTCTTTGTGTGGTCCTTAACTTGTTCTCGAGCTTCTTTGTTAACCTCCAAGTTTCTGCCCCATATGTTAGCACCGGTAGAATGCAATGGTTGTACACTTTTCTTTTCAAGGACAGTGGTAAGCTCCCAGTCAGGATTTGGCAATGCCTGCCATATGCACTCCAACCCAATTTTATTCTTCTGTAAATTTCCTTCTGATGATCAGAGATCAGCCTTGTGAGTAATTGACATAGATAAACGTACTCCTTTACAGACTGTAGAGGCTGACTGGCGATCCTGAATTCCTGTTCCCTTGCCGGGCTATTGAACATTATCTTTGTCTTCTGCATATTAGTCTTCAACCCCACTCTCACACTTTATGGGTTAAGGTCCTCAATCATTTGTTATAATTCATCCCCATTGTTGCTGAACGGGACAATGCCATCTACAAACCAAAGGTTGCTGAGATATTCGCCGTTGATCCTCACTTCCCCGTCTAAGAGCTCGAATACTTCTAAGCATGCAGTGAATAGCATGGGAGAGATTGTCTCCTTGTCTGACCCCTTCCTTGATAGGTAATTTTCAACTTTTCTTGTGGAAAACCAATGTAGCTGAATAATATTTGCAGTTATTTACCAGATATTCACGTGTGCCTACTGTACTCCTTGATTACGCAATGCCTTTATGACTGCTGGTATCTCAACTGAATCAAATGCCTTTTCGTAATCTATGAAAGCATAAAGTTGTAAACATTCGACTTACTAACTAAATAGACAAGCACAGTGTCACGCACGCACCGGCAAACATGAACACATCTCGCTCGATGACCGCGGAAACTCGCTGTGAAAACGCCGGAGTGAGAAATCGCTCCAGCAGCAGCGGGCAAATTGTCAATCGTGCTGTCTCTCGTCTCGTTTCAACGCGAACTAAACGTCGAAAGCACAGCGCACACGAAGCTACCGGTACTCGGCGCATGCAGTTTGTCCCCATCGCAGATCACTTTCTAGATACGGCGCCCGCGTGGCCGCGCTGTGAGCAGCAGCCGACGGCTCAGAACGCACCCCCCTCCCTCTCCGTCGCCCCGCCCCGCCCCGTCCCCGTGCCTCGCGCGCGAACGAAGACCGCGCGCTTCCGGCCTGCCTTCCTCCCTCGCGCTACACTGAGCCGCACAGAGTACTTTCTGGCAGAGCGATTACTCTGCAACCTTCGATGATTGCCGGCTCACCCTTGCTACACTTTGACTCGCACATACAGCGTACGGCGCGCTGCGACGATTTTATCGCCGTTGGACTTTATACGGAACCTCGCGGCGACGGCGACGACGACGGCAGAATTGCGCTTGGAGTGTCCATATCATTGCTATCGCAATATAAGCTGCAGATTATATATTCAGAAACACTGAATGAAGTCAAGATAACGGGGTCTAATTTTGTTTTGGTAATATAGTTTAGCCCATTTCTCGGTGGGCAACGTGCCCAAAGTATAAGTCAGAATAATAAATATTTGCCATAGTTGAAGTTTATCTAAAGTCGCATAATAATTACTGTTTGTGTCAATTGTGTATATACAACTGAAAGTTGCCTTCTTTTGTCTGCTCTTGTGTAATTTCTTGCACATGGATGCCTTGTTTACTGGGCCCCAGGCGGCTTTATCGATGTTATCTCTCTGTCCGCGATTTCAGCCACATTGCCTGGTCTTCACATCAAATCAAATCAAATTTTCTTTCCTTCATTACAAAAGAAAGAGGTCCGCGTAAAATCTGCGGAACTAAGAAGCTTGACGAGGTGGCCACCCTCAAAACGAACAATAACGTGATTTTACTCGCACAGCTATCACCAGTTCGGCCGCCATTTTTTTTTTCTCAATCGCCAGCTCTTGTGCGCCCTATGGTTGTGTGGTCACGTGCTCGCCCGCTTTCCAGAATTTTTTTCCACCTTTACCATAGGCCGCAACTGGCGCACCCTCGCGAATAATTTGCATAATGCCTTTTGTTTTTGGGTTCTGGTACCATCGGATGATAACGCCGTACGCCGGATTTTTTGCGTCATGGGGCGTATAAGGCTTTCGCCTTGAAGAAGTTATGATCCCGACGGGGGGATTGAACTAGGGTATACCCAGCCCAAAAGCGCTATGCTCTATCTATTAGCACCGGGCTGCCGTACTAGGCCACAGACTGGTGCATACTCCTCTCGTGCAAGCGCCAACTAGCGCTTTGAGACGACTGTCGCCGGCGTCACGTCGAATGGCAACAATTTGCATAGAAAAGCGAAAGCCCTTGCGCGCGCGCTAGCTTCCATACGGTCACAGGTGCAGAAGTGGAACGCGCGAATAATCGCCAACTCTGCCCCTACTCTCGCGCGCGTCACGTCCTATTGCAACAAGTTACCTGTAATAGCGACCCAGTTTTTCCCGCACATGCGAACCACAAGAAAAACGCTGCAAGTTTAGCTAGGTCGGCGGCAGCAGACGACGCAAACTGCGACAGCTAACGTGACATAGCGCGACATTTCGCTAACGCGGCGGCCCCCTCGCGCGCTGTCAATTGTGCCACCAATTTGTTGCCAAGAATGGTGAAGCCGTGTTGTGTCCCGTTGTGCCAGCAGCGAGGCTACCCCCGCGAGAATGGAAAAGTAAGCGACAGACATCTTAAAAGTGCCGATATAAATGAACGTATACGTGCTCCACGTGTGGATGCCGCGTGTCAGCGCCCTTGTATAGTCGTGAAAGCACTAGGCCCTGCAGGCGTGCTGCGGAGATTCTAAAATAAGTATACATGTTGCTGCATTTAGGTCCTTTTTTTTTTGCGAAACCATAGCTACGTATAGCTAATACAAGGCAGATATTTACCGCACCACTACGCCACAGCAGTGTGGGAAAGATAAGAAGGCTTTATTTCAATTTGGGCTAGCGTTGTTTGTATTTGTGAACGCCCATGTATTAATCGAAAAATTTGGCAACGGTTTGCGTTGGTATGCATTGGTATGGTATGCACGCATGGTATGCGTGCACTCGTACAGCCAGCAACGTCAGTGGTTTTAATCTCACCGCCGAATAAATATTGCCCAAATAAATTTTGTCTAAAACATCAACGCACATCTTCGGTGAAGCCGTGTGGACTCCTAAAAGTGTTCGCACCGAAATTGTCATGCTTACAGATAACACTGCAAAAGAAAACAAGGATATAAGACAACAGTTGCAGAAAATAGGAAGGACGTATACCTACCACGCCTAACAAAGAGAAAACAAAAAAAAAAGGCTTCAAGGACTGATTCGCAAATTATATCTTGCGATAGTAATTATACGCACGCTCTAGGCGCATTCTCGCCGTCGTGCTGTCCCGGTATCGACGCGCATGCGCGTCCCGTGCGTATCCAGAGACGCGCACCGCGTTTGGCTGCAAAAGCGACGAAGCCAAGTGGACCCACCGTCACGCTCCACTCGCACGGCTCTGCATGCCATATCGAGGGCAGCGCCTTCTGCCTTCTGTTGGTGGCACGAGCGTTGTAAGCAGACTGTGTGCGCGTTCCTGCTGTACGAGTGGAACGGGAAGTAAACGTAAAGCTAACGTTATCTAACTTTTTAGCCCATCGGTCTCATCTCGTGCACGATCGACGTGCGTAAAGTCCAAGGGCTTTAGACGTGCGACGCCTGCAGCGCCCCTGGCGGCGCCTCCTCATCGCGCCGGCGTTGTGAGACGCCCGGTATAGCTGCCAGGGCGATGTTTCTTCTGCACAGCGCAAAGCTAACGTTTGCTACATACCAAGAGTATGTTGTTCGTAGTCGCCTTGAGGTAATGAGAGTATTTTCGAAGTGCCTATTTTTCAGCTAATTAAGTTTAATGATGGATATTTTAAACGTTCGTCTTGTGCCATAAATGGTTTACTTGATAAGTTGTGCGTGTTCAGAAACACCTAATGAAGTGGTTTTCTTGACGTTATCATTTAACGTGGCTTCTTTACGGGTACTGAAGACAGCCCCCAGACACAAAAAGCTAGCGTACTTCAGCGCTAGCTTGGTCGCTTAGCGCCGCTGGTTACACATTCGTAGCAGGCGTCACGAGTTTATGGTCAGATAACTCCCTGAGGAGAGTCTGCATAATTTTTTTTCAATATTGCGTCAGTGATTTGCTTAAGCGCGAAGAACAACGTTTTTTCCGTGGAAGAAGAATATGTCTGCAGGTGGCGGCCGCTATAGAGGCGCTGTTTAGCGATATCCCTAATTTCCGGTCTTGAGCATACCCAGACAAACAAAGAAACAAAAAATTGTTTATTGATGCATGACAGACGGCAAACACTGGAAAAGCTATCACTCTGCAAGATTTCTATTCTAGAATGAAAAACGGAGCCTGTGAAGTTACTCTGAATGTCATGTGCTCTTCAAATTTCTGTTTGTGCGAGTGTGTGTGTGTGTGTGTGTCTGCGGTGTTTTCTGACTTGAGATAGATGAAGACGCTGTCTAGGAACTGCTCAGGGTGACATGTAACTGTCAATTTTTCCAATTCATTCGGGACGGTTAGGAGGACTGCTGGCGTATAGACCTCGGAAGTTGGTGTTTATTGAAGTTAGAATATCCCGTGACTTCCATTTTTCATTCTTCTTATGTCTGGCCTTCACAAGATGCGCACGAAAATAAAGACATAGCAACAACTATTTTTTTTCCCGTCACATCTGGAAGCTAACAAACGTGGCCGAAATCCACACTTCATATGTCGTATGCACACGAGAGCTGGTGAGTTCATGGACAAACACTGTGAGCGAAATGGTTCATTGGTATTGTAATCGTAATAATTATTTGTTATATGTGAAACCTCGTAATCACTGTAATTGGGCTCCCAGCTTTGCGAGGCCTAAGGTCGCAGAACTTGAAATCTAGCAGTAGGCGCAACCAAGACACGAAACGTGCAAAACGTAAAATTATGACACAAAATTGGCGCCCATAGAGCTATTCACACTTAACTTTACTGGCTTTGTTCATTTTTTTTCAACGAATATTCAGGAACAGCGTATTGCTTTTCAGTTATCAAATCTATGGTAATAAGTGCCAAATAAAAAAAACTGTTCATCCTGTACCAACATTCCAAATTGGGATGTAGATATACACCTTAGATTGAAGTCCTCGGCGTTTTTGTCTACCCTTATAAGCCTGCCGCAAAGTCGGATAACTAGAGCTCACTTTTAAGTGCTGGCGGTTGTCCGTACACTAGCAGACGTCACGTCTCTAGAGTAGGCAACCGCTCCTACTGCACCGAGATATCTCCGGCGTACCGAAATCTCAAAAAACTACGTAAACTAGCTATTTGGACCACTACTACGCTGATTAGTAATGGCATAAAATGATGACAAATAAGCGCTAAATAAAAGAAATATATGGAAGGTCAGTCAAGCTAAATACCGTGCTAGGTCGCGTGATATGCCTCCGTCCGAAGGAGTTGTTCAAGTTCCTGCAACGTTGATGCTGGTCTAGATGTAATATTGCGAGGTTTGAAGGCTTTGCCTTAGTGCCTTTATTTTCATTCGGTCACACTTGGTCATTGCCATAACCGATCTCGGCTCATACACATTTCAAAATAAAGTTTTGTTGCCACCTACTGAAAAGTGGTGCTGGTTCACCTTGGTTCAAGGCGTCTTGCACCTTCACGCGACGTGTTCTAAACAATAAGTGCGCGATCTTACTTCCGTAATGAATGAGCTTATGATTATATGAGGCGAAATTTATACCGTTGTAAATTTTATTATCAATGTAGCTCTGTTACCACTGCGTCCACTCCATTCACTTGTCTTGCTATTAAAACATTATGAGCGCAATTGTACATAAATTAGTTAATTTTACCCACTGTATCTCTTTTGGGCATGTACGTGTATGCAAACGCAGAGTCAGTTTAGATCTAAAAAGTCCTTTCTTTTTAAAAAAAAAAACAATTTTTATGTGAACGGTGAGAGGTTGATTACGAAAAGAGAAAATGAAAGCCAGACTTTGCAGCTTATGAATTTCCCGCCAAAACCCTACCGCCTGTACGTCACTGTGACGTCATAAATTTTGAAGTATTTTGTCGCATTTGGCCCGTTGCGGCGCCATTAAAAGTATTCAAAAGTTCCTAAATTCAGACAGTGGATCCCCCAGAATACTACGTGTTCTACGTTTCACCAGGAGAACTGAGCCCGAGCAAACGTCATCAACATTTATGACGTAATGGCGAACTGGTGCGCGAACTTGTGTGGGGCGTCACCACTCGTTTCCCGCGCTTCGCGTGTTTGCTGGCTTAACAAGACGCTTCTCGCTGTAAGAGTGGCTTTTGCGGCATTGTAGAAGCGTAATTTGCTACACAGCTCAACTTATCTTTGTCTTTAATGTCCCTTTAAAGTCTATGTTCCCAGTGTATTACTCTGTGAGGGAAAAAAACACTAAATTGTCGTTACCTAACTACCGGTCGTAAGCACTTGTTGATGAATGCGCGAGGACAGATTAAAGCTGGCATATGAGTGATGTCTTATTGTTCGCTGGAGCTGATAGTACAAAAATGCAAAAATGAATCTAATTGAATACAGTGTGACAAGCAGCCTCTTCAGAGCCCGTCCAGTTAGTAATGGGCGCTTCGATTGGGTGCGTTCCTCTAGGGCCTAGAAAACTGCGACCTCTGGCGGGTTCCCGACGTCACGGGACGTTGACCCTGGCTTGATGATGGTACGCATACTCCGTTGTCGCCAAAGTTGTGAACTCGATCACGCTTCAGGGAGCAGATACCTGCAAAAAAAAAAAAAAAACTGTACGTGAGTAGTCTGATAACCTTCGTGCACATGAATGGTTTGCGAAAGGCTGAAAATCGTTCGCCCCGAAAACCTCTTCCAAAGAGAGAAAAAAAAAGAGATCTTAATGGCAATGGAGGATTTCTTTTTTTCTGAGCGCCTGATAAAGGTATGTGTGCGATAAAACCCGATGCGCGAATTTCAAGAAAAAAAAAGGAAAAAAGGAAACAGAAAGAAAGATACAGAGAAGCAACGTCATTAATTTCGAACTCTTCTCCTGTGTCTCAAAGTCCTGTCGAGATCTTTCATACCTTGTAAAAAGCCCTACTTCACTGGCATTTCGTAGTTGCGTACTGGTCTGTCGATATCTGCCTGTTCTTTTTCTTGTTGTTTATTAATGTGGAATATGGTAAGTTTAGCTATATATATATATATATATATATATATATATATATATATATATATATATATCAGTGGCTGGGAAGGCTTAGGGGTGAGGATCAACTGCGAATATCTCAGCAACCTTCGGTTTGCAGATGACATTGTCCTGTTCAGCAACGATAGGGACGAATTACAAGAAATGATTGAGGACCTTAACCGAGAAAGTGTAAGAGTGGGATTGAAGAATGCAAAGCTAATGTTCAATAGCCTGACAAGGGAACAAGAATTCAGGATCGCCAGTCAGCCTCTAGAGTCTGTAAAGGAGTACGTTTATCTAGGTCAATTACTCACAGGAGACCTTGATCATGACAAAGAAATTTATAGAAGAATAAAATTGGGCGGGAGTGCATACGGCAGACATTGCCAGATCCTGACTGGGAGCTTACCACTGTCCTTGAAAAGAAAAGTGTACAATCATTGCATTCTACTGGTGCTAACATATGGGGCAGAAACTTGGAGGTTAACAAAGTTCGAGAACAAATTAAGGACAGCACAAAGAGCGATGGAACAAAATATGTTAGGCCTAACGTGAAGAGACAGGAAGAGAGCGGTATGGATCAGAGAGCAAACGGGGATAGCCGGTATTCTAATTGGCATTAAGGGAAAGAAATGGAGCTGGGCAGGCCATGTAATGCGTAGGATGGATAACCGGTGCGCCATTAGAGTTACAGAATGGATACCAAGAGAAGGGAAGCGCAGTCGCGGACGGCAGAAAAATAGGTTGGGTGATGAAGTTAGGAAATTTGCAGGCGCGAGTTGGAATCAGATAGCGCACGACAGGGGTAATTGGTGATCGCAGGGATCGAGAGGCCTTCGTCCTGCAGTGGACATGAATACAGGCTAATGATGATGATTATTATTACGATGATGATTTCAGTGGCTAAGCCGGCTATATGTGGCCAGGCTACATGTGGCCTTCGCAAGATTGAGATTTGTGATGAGTCCAATCATAGCCACAACACTGCTCGCCAGTGAGTCGGCCAACCACACCTCAAGTATTTGTGGTTGAACGTTCTGCTTTCTTTATGGTTTCATTTAATTTGCCTTTAGTATA
>NC_051163.1:30882632-30918954 GCF_013339745.2 Dermacentor silvarum | reverse complement strand
GGTCCTTTGCGTTGCTGGTTGGGCAAAGAAAGAATGCCTCTGTGCACGAAGAGCAGGTCACGTTCTTGTACTACAGATTCTTCGCTTCTATTTCGGCTGCTACTAGGCCGTTTTAAAGAATTCTTGTGGTAGAATATTCCTTGGAAGACACTTTACAGCTTTTATAGTATAACTAAAATTTTCCACTGGGCCCTGGCGAATGGTCCTCTTAAATTTCTGAGGGGCCCATCAAGGGGTTGTACAAATTAGATGAGTTGTTTCTATGTAAACCTCACATTGACAAGCTTTGCAAAAATCTCGGCAAGGCTTGTTATATTCTGCTCAAGAGCCGAAATTGTTTTGATACAGAAACCCTTCGAGAAATTTATTTCAGCTTGTTTCACAGCCATCTGTGGTACTGTGTTGCATCTCTGGGCCATTCATACATTGAGCCATTTATAAAGCTTCAAAAGAGGGCTGTCCATTTTATGACTTCCTCACAATACAATGCTAACACGACACCGCTCTTTCAACACGTACACATTTTACCATTTACTTCATTACTAAATTTTTAAACTCTTGTAATGGTTAATAGTAGCATCGTTGCTGACTACCCACTCTCTGCTACCAACTTTACCGAATCAGGACGCTGTACACGCAGTGCACTAAAACAAAATTTTCTGGTTCCAAAGGCTTGTAATGTGTGTGGTAAACGGAGAATTTGAAGTGTTGGAGTAGTCGAGAGGAACGTTCAGCCCACGTAAGCTAGAAATGCAACTAATTTTCAGAGATAATTAAAACTGCATTTTCGTGATCTTCTTTCGTATGTTTATTAATACATTCACCGCTTCCTTTCTCTTCTTTCTGGTGCATTTCCTTTACTTGTAGATGTTCAATGATACCGTTTGCATTTTGAAGATTCTTTGTATTGTATTCTCTACTTCTTCTAATGTAAAGTGCATATTGTTGCTGAGTTTTAAGTACATGTGTCTGTGCAAAATTAATTGCTTTGCTTCCTCTACATTTTTATGGATTGCAACTGGCCTTGAGCTAGGGATCCCAATGTATTTGTTCACATTATGTTTTACTCTGTACTGTACGTAAGAAATAAAGTTTAATTCAAGGAAACATTTTTCTCACAGGGCCCCCTAGCCTGGAGCTGCAGCCCCCTTAGCCCATAGGTTAATCTGGCCCCAGTAGTAACTAGTATCACGAATGCAAGTTTTGGCTTGCCATCCCTTTTATCAGGTTAACATTGATTTGCACAGCAGAAATCCTAACATTCATTGCATGCAGAAAACAGCCTTAGATCAAAGGATGCAAGTTGCTTGTGTCCTGAAGAATCTAAACCTTGTTTGGGGTTTTCTGGAATGAAAGCAGTTTAGGTACCTTAGTCTGAAACTCTATTTTGCTTGACTGCAGCATTTATCATGGATGCGAAGTGGGTGTTGTGACAGAAAGCCAGTGTGCACATACCAGAAAAAGTACTGCAATGCCGCTCAAAAGTTTTCTAGGTGTTTGTGCAAAGCCACAATTAATGTACGGGAATAACATGACAGTGGTCATAACTTAAAGCAACGGTTCATTACAGATGGGATACACATGTATGCAGTGGCGCACCGACGGGGGGGGGGATTCGGGGGTTGTAACCCCCCCCCCCCCCTGAGGCCGACTTAACCCCCGCATTCCTTCCTTCCATTCTTTCCTTACGCATTTGAGTACTGCAACTAAGATGTAAGACGCGCAATCGTCTGCACACTCGCAAAAAGCGCATTTTTTTTTTACAATTTCCCGTGAAGAAATTGAAATTAGTGCTGTTTAGGTGGTATTGGCAAACTGTCAACCCCCCCTGACAGAGATCCTGGGTGCGCTACTGCATGTATGGTCACATAAACATAATGGTGCAAGCTTGACATATAAGTGATAGTCCTTTTTAAGATACAAGTGGCATGGTGACATACCGGGAATGAATGCTTGTTATTTCTTTATTCCCAAAATTATCAGTTGTACAATACTTGTGCCCCGATACAATGACGTATCTCTGAATCACAGATGTCACATCCTATCTGCCCTGTGAAATACTTTGCCACATGAAATGGAAATCTCATTGACATAGTCAGTTATAGATTTTGCATTAGTTTTATGCTGTTTCTTGCAGTCTTGTCTTTCATGAGTACTTGCATAGTATGGAAAAGGGTACCTTGACATTCTAAATGTTATCTATATATGACCACACAACTATTATTTTTTCCTAATCAGAGGAGGCTCTCGTGTCATTATATTAATTGAACTTCTTTAACAATGAATATGCGACAAGTACTTGCATGTGAACAAGTGTATGCAGCCTCCCAAAAGCAAGCACGTTTACGAAAGTATCTTTCAGTCATATTGGCAAGAAAACTTTCCCATAGGCTTTTTTTTACGCGAAAGGTGACCACACATTTCTTGATCTAGCAGACTGATCTTTTATGCTACAAGTCTGTGCTGCTTTCCTTGCAACGAGTAGTTTTACATATGTCTACAACACGTAGGTCCTTCATCGGCTATTCTTTTTTTTTCTACAACTTTGATGTTTTCTTAGGAACAATATATTGCACGTTTTTGAAAGCTAGCCATTCAGAGGCCATTCTTTCTTGAAAAGCTTCTTTGCAGCCAGGCTCTAAAGTTGTTGATAGACTGTTTATGTCGATTTTTTTACGTAACAATTAGTAGCCTTGCATTTAAAACTTATCCTTTGTGCCCAATATTTAGCTCTCTTTTTGCACTAGTTAAGGTGTGGTACCTTATTTTTTTATATGCAAATAAATATTGTTACTACAGGTATTTGTGTCGTCGTATGACTATTGAATATTTGATAAATAATATTTTATTCAATTCGTATTTGAAAATGTTTACATTCGCCCACCTTTACTTCTTGTACAATGCACAAAGAGGCACGCAAGCCATAGTGGTGCTTAATGAAGTCTCTTTTTGCTGCATGTAATAGTCGCAAAAAGCAGCTTCTCACAGGGAACTTGATTGTGTTGTCTTGTGTATTGTTCTTCTGCCATATGTATTCTGAATTGATAATTATATCACAGACAGATATATAACCTCTAAATGGAACAGACATTTCTTTGTTACACATGAACTCGCACCCTGTTCAGCTGGCTTTCAGTTACGCTGATTGTGGCCAGCCTCTATAGAGTATGTCTGCAATGTGGTATGAGGGTATGTGTGCAGTGCTACTGTTAAGCCAACTATTGTTCTCACAGCAATGTATTGAGTAAGGTTATTGCATAATTATTATTTAAAAAAAGACAGCATTAGCCCAGGTTTTAAGGGTGAGAAAATGCTTGGTGCACTTCACCAAGCATACAGACAGCATATAATGTGACTACATACCATGTGCTAGTTTGTATTTACAAAGTGTTTACAAAATGGGGAAGGTGGCAGTGAGACTCCTTGGGGAAGCAACACTTCAGTTGTACTGATGGTACGGCGTGACCATATAATTTCCTTATTGCTTGGTTAAAAATATGGTGGGTTACAACCTATGAAATGCCACACCAGCAAGGCTGAACATCCATCCTTACTTTTCAGTGGCTTAAATACGCCAATGTGTTGTTGAGCCTGTGTTGTTGAGATTCCGAAATATCGCCTCGTGTGCCACGTTGTCAGATGCCCCCTTCAGGTCTAGCGCAAGAATGGCCCGTGGTGTGTGGCAGGGATGACAATCTCCTTCTTCAATTGCATTAGCACGTCCTGGGTCTCAAGATGTCGTATAAAGCCAAACATGGGGTCTCGCATTTGCTGGGTTTCGTCCAGGTGTTGTTGGAGGCATTTGAGTACTATCCTTTTCATGATAATGCTTATGCATGATGTGAGGGATATCAGCCACAGGTTGTCAATGTGCGGGGACTTGCCCGGTTTGGGGATAAAGCATACTTCAGCTGTTTTGAATTCTTGTGATAGCTTGCGTGATGTCCAAAAGCCATTGAAGGGGTCTAGAAGCGTCTCTAGGGCCTGATCTTCGAGGTTAGCCTCGAAGATTCTGGTCAGGCCCGGGGGCACTGCTTCGCTGGCTTTTTTCATCAATGGAACAACGACATAACACAGAATGAACAAACACGAGTGCTGTGTGACACGGTCATATTCCATCATGTAATCAATTGTACGCTCACTTTTAACTTGGCAGCTACTAAAAAAAAACTAAGTAAATCAACAAGCCGTAGTTGAATATTCACTCGTGTGCTCGGTGATGACGAGAAGTGACTTGTCGATCTACACAGCTGTATTCCGCGATAATAGAACCATCTGTATAAGAGTATGTTAATATATAGGGCGTTCATTTTAAAGTGTTACGGAATTTTTAAAAATCGCCTGTGGCAGGTAGCATAATTCTTATCGTTGAGCTGGGGGGGGGGGGGGGTTATTCGATGAGGTGGACATTAGTAGCACAAAAAATCGAAACACATATTCAAGTAACAAAAATTGACTAATGAACTTCTTAGTTAATTACTTTACGACACATATTGCAATTTCCGAATTATAGCCGGTGAGCTTGCAAGACGCATCCACTTGAAATGAATTTCCAGGATGACGCCAGCTTTGAGATATTATTTTCCAAAGTGTGGGACGAAATACATGGGCGTTCCAGTTACTTTAGTGCTTCAATGTATAAAACAGCATTTTGGTAAAAAAGTAAGTGGAACAACAGTGCATTTTTAGGGCGAGTTTGATGGCACATATCTCCAAACTGGCATCATTCTGGAAATTCATCCCAAGTGGATACGCCTGCCAAGCTCACCGGCTCCAATTCGTAAATCACAATATGTGCTGTACAATAATTAACTAAGAAGTTGATTAGTCATTTTTTAATTAGTTCAATATGGGATTTCTCGTGTTACTAATGTCCGCCTCATCGAATAACCCAGCTCAACGATAAGAATTATGCTACCTGCCACAGAGGATTTCAAAACAAATTTTAAAACTTATAAATGAACACCCCGTATAACGCTGCGGCGCTTCAGCGTGCTACGCTGTTGCTGCGACAAATCCCTTGTTCATTGGCTTAAAAACGCACGCGCGATCTTGCAAGCTTTCGCTAGCACATCTACAAAAAATGCGCCGTCACGCCGCACACAACCGAGTACATAGCGATGTATGTTGTTACAACAGTATGCGGTAGCAATGATTAAAAAAAAAAAGAAAGGAAAGGAAAACGAAAAAAAAAGGCGCAGGTAAGATCACTGCATGCGCGCCAACGCAACACATGCAGTCAACAGAGTATGACAGTGCAAGAGTTTTGCGTTTTCGCCGTGACGCGGAAGCTTGAACCCACGCCGACAAAAATGTGCCAGTGTCGTCTGCTGTTGACGATAGTTGCCGACTTAGAACATCTTTGCCCCGCCTCTCGGTTGCCGGCTCTTAACATACGTCGCGTCCCCAAATCGGAGTGCGGATGCCGGCACATGCGAACCGCTCGAGCTCATTAATCAGAAAATTACCTAATAAGAAAACAAACGTAATAACAAAATCCTGGCTCGGGCCAAAATTTTGCTGGTCGCCAGCACACAAACGCTGCGACCGCGCTGTTGCATGTTGCCAGTCGCTGGTTATCTGTTTTGCCAGCCAGAGGGCGCATGCGTACGGCACCGCTCGCGCCGGTCCCAGCGTGAATCGAATTTTGTGCCCGGTCCGCCGCCACTGAACCGCCAGCATGCGGTGCGGCTTGCGGCGATGAGCGGCTCGAGCGTGTACAGGCCTTAAGCCGCGAATGCACCGCACGGCTGAAGAGGCTGCCGTACGCGAACGTAAGCGCGAGCGCGATCGTGCCCCGTAAGGCCGATGTGAGTATGTGCGTGTTCTCAACGGCTACATGATATAAAATAAAGGCTGTGCGACTTAACCAAATGCGTCTTCATTCAACTTCAACGTTCAAAAAATACAATCCTAAACAAGCAATCAAATCACATACGCATCGCATCGGGTACCTTGGGTTCGTTGCGTGGTCGTTGGCTTTGGACTTTGATTCAGTTTGCATGGGCGAAAGCTTCGCGTTCATCCATCTTTCTTTAAGAAAGGGGCTTTGATTTTTCTCATCGGCTGCGGAAAAAGTTAGCGATGGCGCTACATTTTTGCGAAGTAGGTGTCTTTAGCAGACATGATAGATCACCTTCAAACCTGTAAAAAAAGAGAAAGAAAAATGGAGCCCGTGCCTAATAGAAGGAATTTCTGAACGCCGGTTATCTCATTTGTCGCGGCGTCCGCGAAGGCGTGCAGTGTCGAAGCTGTTACTTTCCAAGGGCCGTTTGTACAGACGTCACACGTTCAACCGAAGCCTCACATGAATTCGAGTTTATTCTTGACGAAGGCAGTCGTATCAATATGCATGAGCTTTTTGTTGTATTTTTCAGTCGCGCTGTCCGCGTGCACGCCTTGCGCGCCCCGAGTAAATACACAATTGATATTCTTGAATGTAACAATTCACGCCCAGCGTAAGTATAAATGACTATCGTGCATATCCGGCGTGGCGTACTTGCTCGTTGCATGGTACACTGGCATTTTTGCATTTCGCCACCATCGAATTGCGGCCGTCGCGGCTGGGATAAAATACAAAACAAAATTAGATTGGTTGCTTCGTTTGCTTTAACAAAGAGTGGTGCTCCATACTTATTCAAGCGCAATAGATTGGGACGTTAAAAAATCGTCATAAACTGACGCTACATTCAGTAAAGGAGTTTGAATTCGTTTTTTTTGTGTAATAATCAACGTTTCCCCGCAAAAATGGGTCAAACTACAGATCTGTAAGAACATTTAATTACGTTAAATCAATTATGTCTTGCTGATGAGTGACCCTTTACTGTCCTGCCTAAAGCTGCTGTTTCTGTGGACTGTGCTACTGGATGCCTTGCTGCTGCGAGAATGCACCGGTAAACCAGTGCTAACTTGTTGATTAATAAATATTTCTTTTGCGGGATGTATATGTAATTGTTTAACCCGAGAGATTGTTAAATATAATTTTGTTCCCTCGGTAGACCCGCCCATGTTGGTGTGGCAATATATTTTTCTCGTTTCTTAATCACGTGAAATATTCGGTGTCCGACTCCATATTCCAAGCCAGAGTTCACCGAATATTGGAATTCGATTCCAAAAGTTCGCTATTTCGGAACTAGTTTCTATCATAAGGGCTGCGTCATGACGTCAACTGCGTTCTGAAAAAAAAATAAAAATAAAATGAAGGCGCTTCGTATGAGATTAACCATTGATCATTTCTTGCTGAAGAACAAAGAAAAGAAAAGATACATTAACTACATTTGTTGTGGTGCAAGATGGAGCGTAAAATATTTGCATAGTGTAGACAAATGTAAGACATATTAACAGGAAGCAACCAAACAAGCAAAAAGGAAAGGATAAAGCGTATACTCAGACTTTACTAAAACTGTTGCGTAAGTACCAAGATCCAAAGCTCTCATAATTATAAACAAAAACGGAAATAAATTAAAATAACACTAAAATGCCATTAGGTTGACGCACTGTTTCGACAGATTGATCAGATTACCGATATCTGATATCGCACAAACTAGTTTATCCAATTATCCGTAAAACAACGAATTTCTTCTCACCCAGAGTTCCGGGCTCTTTTTATCTTGATTCAGGCGCAGATAACAACAGCGGGGCAAAAAAAAAAAAAAAAAGTTCTTCGCCGTTTGCGGAAAAGAAGGCGTTACAAAAGCACACGACCGAAAAGAAAACAAAAAGAAAGGAATAAATATATCGCGTGCATTCACCAGCCTCAAGTTTGCGTGCTGCCCTGATCAATATTGAAACGAAGTGGACATAAACATGAATAAACGAAATGCACAATACTTCTTTCTCACTTTGGAACAAAACAAAACCATGCTAGCGTATAGTTTTCTCGCTCTGCTGTTTATTTTGTACCTTTTTATGTTCTTTTTTTTTCCCAAGTCAGTGAGTGATTGGCTTTCGGGAACACTTTCCCCGCGAATGGGCGACGAATCGATGTATTGGAAGAGGGAAAGGGCGTTCTCTGGCGTCGGCTCGGCGGATGGATGTGGAACTCGTGGGAAGCTGGGAGAACGGGAGCCAGATCATGATCGTGATGTTGCAGCCGTTGCACTGGGATCATAATCGCGAAACGCACCCAGATACACGAAGCGTGCTCGCTCGCTCTCTCGTGCACGCACGCACGCACGTACAGAGAGAAGAGAGACCGAAGAAGAAAGAGAAAAACAATGCCCAGTGCTCCCAGTATAAAACAGTGAGCTGGAACACACTTAAGCATCATTCCCATTAGGCCGGCACAACAGCGTCTTCCTTTTCCTTTAAACCGTTGGCCGCAGCGTTTTCCGTCCTGTAAACTGCTCTCCCCGACAGACGGCAGACCAAAATCGGGTGTCGTGTCCGCCTATAGTGTGAATGAGCCTTTACCGGTGATCACAGTATATAAACCAGTACTTTGTAAGATACTGGAATTGAATTGAATTCTGGGGCCTTACGTGGCCAAAACCACGATTTGATTACGAGGCACGCCGTGGCGGGAGGACACCGAATTAATTTTGACCACCAGGGGATCTTTAACGTGCGAGATGCCGGAACAAACCGCTCAATGGTTCTAGTATGAACTAATGAGCTGGAAGCCACCGGAAGGCACTGGTTCTTCCGGTAGGGTCTCGTTAGGTGTACAGCAGCGATAGCTTGAAGGGACACTGAATATTTTGTGGTTTTACGTGCCAAAACCACGATCAAATTGTGAGTGCCGCCGTTGTGGAGACTCCGGATTGATTATAACCACCTGAGGTTGTTTAACCCTTACCTAATCTAAGCACACGAGCCTTCTTGCATTTTGCCCACATCTAAATGTGGCCGCCGCGGCCTGGGTCGAATCCGTGACCTCAAGCTGAGCACCGCAACGCCATATCTCCTGGGCTATACCGCGGTGGGTTAGAGGGATACTGAAAAAAAAAATAAAAAATAAAAAACATATTCTTAAAATGTATTAGGGCTTGCCTGTTAATCGGATGGCGGTTTTGGCACGTGAAACGTCAGAAATGTTTTTTATAGCAAGACAACCACTCGTGTATAGTAAGAGCAGATTTGTCAGGTCAACAAAGACGCAAAAGAAAAAAGACACGTTTCGATGTAGCCCGAAGGTGCCGTACGAGCCCGCCATGAACGTCTTATAAACTTTGACAGCATCTACTCGGATATAGTTAGTTGTTGGCTAGTAAAGGAGTGCACTGAATCCTAAACGAAGCTAGAGCTCCACATAGCGAGCTTTGTGTTAGGTTTCGGAGTCCAAAAAATGGTAAAATACGAGAAAACATTTTGTAATCCATGCGATTACAAAAAGTAAAGAGCGGTGACTTTATGTAAGCAGAACATAACGTGCAGTGTATAACGATCAGCGTCAGAGAGACGGCTTTCCTGTTCGCGACCGAGTAAGGAGAACATGTTTAAGTTAAAGCAGTTACCTCAGGCTTCCCAAATTTACATATTATGCCTGCCACCCAATCCTCACTAAAACGCAAATAAGACATGTTGTTATTGTGACGAATGAACTGTAAGATGCTACGCGGAAATGTTCTTGCTTAGGCCTTCTCCCAACCTGAACTAGGTTTCTTTTTCTTTTTGCTTTGCCGCTTAACTTGTGGACCCCGAGGCAGTTTGGCGGAAGTTTTGTGCCACCTTCCGCGATAACGCGTTACTCAGCACCACTGTTGCATATCAGGCATCGAACAAGCAACAAACAAGTACAAAGGAGATTAGCATGCGCACACAGGCGCGCGCACACACACACACGCACATATATAAAGCAGCTGTGTTTATTCCTTCCTATGCCTTCGGTGCTCCAAGCTAATTGCATTTGGTGTTCAAGCAATTCCTCTTTCCCCAGACTTCTGCTTGCATCACTGCCCTTTCTTTTTTGCGGAGCCATTATTTATATTGCGTTATAGGGCTAGGTGTTCTGAATACGGCCTTTATTATCCTTGTTTGGACGAAAACCAGGGGCACGAGACTTTCACTAGAGAAATACAGAGGCTTTTCGAGACGTCTGCGCGTTGAAACTAACCGCGGTGAAAAACCACGTCAGCAATATGTAATATGCCAGCAAGAAAAAAAAAAAGAGAAAACGTAACCTAGTGCCGAAGAAATAAACTGCCACTTTACTCGTAATTTCGACGACAAGGGAACACCCGTATATAAACGAGGGTCGCTTTTCTACACACCGGTGCCTATTTTCTCACGGTTAAAGAATGTCTTTGTTGGAAGCATTTTAAGATCAACGCGTCTAAATCAATAATGTATGCCTTGTTGCGTGCGGTTTGCGTGCTACTTGAATGAAAGGTGGCACCATGGCCGTTTATTTATTTATTAATTTATTTATTTATTTATTTATTTATTTATTTATTTATTTATTTATTTATTTATTTATTTATTTATGTATTTATTTATTTATTCAGTTACTTCACAGGCTCCCGAAGGAGTATTGCGTGAGGGGAGGGTACAGGAAATTAGCAAAAAGGGAAAAGGAGTACAAAGAAATTACACATTGTTAGCGGGTAAACATGAAAGAACAAATATCTAACAATATAAATAACGCGATAAATGAAACAAAACGACTGTGTGAAGTATCAAAAAATGAGTGCCAAAAAATTGTACAATTGGTAGCAGGTGAAGATGAAAGAACAATGTTAACGCAATACAAAAAAAAAAAAATCTAACAAAAACTATACAACTTCGCTATAGGCAATTACTTAGGTGCGCAATAAGGTTACTTGTGATGAATTATGGAAATATTATGCATAAGCGTGCTTTGAAGGAATCAGGGTCAAGAATGTCAACTATGTTGTTTGGTAGGTTATTTCAATGCTGAATGGCACGTGGTAACGCGGATGAATTGAAAGCATTAGTTCGGCCAAAGATACGCTGGAAACTGAGGTGATTATGCAGACGCCGAGACGTACGAGATGGACGAGTGAGCGGCAGGGTGGACGGGCGCGTGCTATGGACAATTTTGTGAAACAGACAAAGAAATGCCATGGTTCTTCGCGATTCAAAAGATGAGAGAGATAAAGATGACTTAATGCTAGTCACGCTAGAGTCGCGGTGATAATCTCTGCCAATGAAGCGGGCGGCGCGGTTTTGGACTGACTCGAGAGTCTCGATTAGGTAAGCTTGATGAGGTGACCAGATAGGGGCTGCGAATTCCAGTTGTGGCCTTACGAATGTCTGATAGGCGATTTGTCTGGTGATGGCAGGAGCATCGCGCAGGTTCCGTTTAAGATAACCGAGCGTACGTGAGGCTTTAGCAGTAATTTTTTCGATGTGCGCAGACCATGACAGGTTAGGTGTAAGGAGAATGCCGAGGTACTTGTACGAGTTGGTGCGAGTAACGGCGTTCTTATCCAGTGAGTAATCGAAAGCGCCAAATGTCTTTTTGCGGATGAATGTTATTAGTTTGCATTTATCAGTGTTTAGGGTCATTTGCCAAGAAGAGCACCAGTTAGTAATACGGTCAAGATCTCGTTGAAGAGCGACGTGATCGGAAGGTGAGCAGATTTGACGATAGGTCACACAATCATCTGCGAACAAGCGAACTGATGACGTTAGTTCGGATGGCAGGTCGTTAATATAGATCAGAAAAAGTAATGGTCCGAGCACGCTTCCTTGTGGTACGCCAGATGTTACATCGCTGATACTGGAAATATAGTTATCGACGACGGTGAATTGCTTACGGAATGACAAGAAATTTCTTATCCAAGATACTGTTAGGGAATCGATGTTTAAGCATGAAAGTTTAGCTATGAGACGGCAATGAGCAACGCGATCGAAAACCTTAGCGAAATCTATGAAAATGGAATCTGTCTGTGGGCCGGCATCCATGTTAAGCAAAATATCTGTAGTCAATTCGATTAGTTGTGTTTCACATGATAGTCCTTTTTTAAAACCATGTTGATGTTTAAAGAAGAACTTATTAGTTTTCTAGTGATTTGCTACGTTTGAAAAAATTATGTGTTCTAATAGCTTACCGGGAACACTTGTTAGTGATATTGGCCGGTAATTGTTAACAGTGCTCTTATCGCGAGACTTAAAGAAAGGTATAACCTAACCCTCTTGAGAGAGATTGTTGAAACAAGCGATAAAGGACGGTGCTAGAGGGTACTACTGTATATTTTAAGATTTTTGAGTTTATACCGTCCATGCCGGAAGAAGTTGAAATCTTAAGGTTGTTGATCAGCTCAGCAACGCCAGTGGTTGTTATATTGATAGGGGTCATGTATGGATATTCGAGTTCGATGGGTGTTGGTATTTTCGAATGGTCTTCCTTTGTAAATACGGCCGTGAAGTAATTGTTAAAGATAGATGCTGAAAGCTCTCGTGCAATCGGCAAGCCAGAACTATCAAGTAGTTGTGAAATGTCAGAATCTTTAGCGGGAGATATCGTCTTCCAAAATTTTTTGGGGTTGTTTTGAAGCAGTGATTGCACCCTGATAGGGTGCGTTCGTCAGTACTGAAATGCAGTATTAAAACTAAATTAAATTGTGGGGTTTTACGTGACAAAACCACCATATGATTATGAGGCACGCCGTAGCGGCGGATTAATTTCGACCACTTGGGGTTCTTTAACGTGCACCCCGCGGTACTGTCATACCACCTAGGCACCCTTTTTAGTGCCGACTTACGAAAAAAAAAAAAAAAGAATCCTGCGCTTGTGTAGTTAAAATCCAGCGCTAATGCAGCTCCACTAACGTGAAACCTGGGGAAGTGCGAAGCAGGGATGCGCCAACGTTGTAGCATAGAGAAAGGAATTCAACAAGAGGGGACACTCCCATAGGGCCCAGCGGCCCAATTGACTGCAGCGTGCCAAGCGGTCGGTGTCGATCACTTGCATCACTTCCGGTTTCGGTTTTGGGCGCGCGTATTTTGAACGCAAGCTAGCACGCCGGCTGCGCCCCCCCCCCCCCCCTTTTTTTTTCCTTTTTTTTTTTTGCTCTTCGTGCAGAATCGGTTTATTATTTAGTAAAAATGATTGCGAACGATCTCGTAAAGTCCCATCGAATCTGTGCCACGTGCAATTTCACAAAGTAGACGCAAGACGTTTTGTTCAATGAGGAAATATTTATTTTGCTCTATATAAAAGCTCGTTCCGCGCTTTTTGTGCGTTCATCCAACGTTGTGACACCAGCAGATAAGGCAGTAGTTCCTGTATGAAGCTCCACCGGACGGCACCAGCTGAAAAATAAAGTAAATTACAAGCATGTTACATTTGCAAGCAAGTAACAGCATGTTACAAGCATGAGTCATTTTGGTATTTAGACATAGGAATACTGCGTGTAGAGGCGAAACGTGCGAAAGCGGTGAATGGGCGGCCTTACAAAAAGCAATTCGCTTTTACATACATGGCGTAGAAAATACCCCACTCATCCCAAACATATATGAAAACATCTGATTTCCAAGCGTTCCCCCATTTTTGGGAATTATTTCCTGCACTTTGGCAGCACAATTACACAAGCGACTTCGCGTTTCCAAAACTTGGCCTCGGGCGACGCGACGGTACGCTACATACATAGAGACGGACGCAACAGGCTCTCAAGACAAATGCGTGGGTGCAATGCCTTTTTTCAGTCCTTTAGAAGACGTAATTTTCGAATTACAAGTTTCTGATATGTTCGTCGTTCGCGCGTTCTGCCGGCGCCAGCAGAACACCCCGTGTTATCACTCATGGCAATCGGCCATCGTGTTTCCAACAGGCGTGAGTACCGAAAGAAGGTATATGTTGTTGCGGAGCCACAAAAAACGTCACAGACTTGTCCCTCTAAGATTCATTACACGCCAAACTTTATCACCACGGCCGAGCTGCTTATCGCTAACTGCGTCACAGCGCGCTGTGCGGCCAGCGTGCCTCAAAAGTACCCCAGAAAGTAACGAAATTACTTTTCAGTAATGCCTGGCGTCAGAAAAAGCGGCACAAACATCTCCTAGCAAGATGAACTAGACTACACACCACGGCTGAGTTCTCGCTAACTGCGACACGGCGCCCTGTGCGGCCAGTGTGGCTCAAAAACCGAAATAAGTTACAATAGTCCCATAGGATGCGTCGGAAACATGTCTCAGCACGATTCATTAACTCAAATTAACTGCGCCAGGATGGCCGAGCTGTTTTTCGCTAACTGCGTCTTAAGTGTCGGTCCCGTGCCGTAAGCCTAATTGCGTCGTAGACTGTGAAACAAGATTTCTCACCTTGCCGTAGTCCAATAGTGCAGTGGTGTCTTGTCCCAGTGCAGAAGGAACGCAAGACTATGCCGAGAGCCCAATAAACCAGGTTACACTTAAAAAAGAAAAAAAAGGAGACAGACGGGTCGCCGCGCGCGAGCGCTCAAACGCGCGCGCAGCCATCCTCGCTGGCTTCGGGGGAGTGTCTGGCGGATGACGCATGTAACTGGCGCGTCACTGACCTGTGGCTAGGTAAGGCAAGGAAAATAAGTCGCAAAGCTTAAGTTCATTTATACGCAAAACGTTTTAGTTTTCGCGGGAAAGAATTAAAAAAATAAATAAATGCCTGTTAACTTAAGTTCACTTTCTTTTTTTTTTTCGATGCTCGCGGCAGCTAACGTTCGGTGTCAAAAGTATAGCGTGACGTATGGTGACGTGTTTCCTGTTGCCAGTTTTTGCCGAGTGTCCCCTCTTGTTGAATTTCTTTCTCTATGGTTGTAGCTCGATGCGCGCCTGCAGCTGGACGTCCATGGCACAAAGGAAGTTCCGCAGCGCGCCAATAGGTGACCCGTAGAACGAGCAATCGCAGGGAATTGTGGGGCGCGCCGTCTGCTAGCAGCTTCCGGTTCGACGGACGACGCGGCGGCATCGGCAGCATGCCCGGCGCACGTTTTTCTACGCGGTTTCAACTGTCAGTCGTGCGAAGCTTTCCGTCCGCTTTGTCGACCAGCAATGTCGTACCATTCATGCAGCTGATTTCTAGGTTTTCGTTCACTCTGGGCGCGACTATTACGAGCCAAGAAAGGCAAGGATACGCTTTTATTCATAAAGGAACTCTGGTTTTCATTTCGGCGGCCTTTTTTGTTTCTGCCAGGTTTAGATCTACGACTTTTGCCGTTGCTTGGGCGCACAGTCACTGACTGCCAGCCACTGACTGTCAGACAGGTGAAAAAGTTATCGTTATCCGATAATTTATCAAGCATATAGAAGCATTACTTAGAAAATTGGGTGCTGAGGCGGTGGCTACAGCGGTGCATACTGTTCTGTGATCGCAGCTAGAAACCTGTCGTCGGTATATGTAACGGCGCAGCTAGCGCTGAAAATGATAACTTTGCGCGCTGCCAACCGCATTTCTCGGTCGAAACTCTAGGTTCATTTGAAGTGGTACGTAGTGGACGTTCTCGCTTTTTTTTTGTCAACAATGGCCGTATCACCGTCATGTTACGGCTGCGCATTATCTGTATCTGTGCTGAAGGAGCTAAGGAGGGCTAGTTGGTTATGAGTATCATGTATGTATCTCGCTGTGTCCCGCTTAAATTCGCGCCTTAAAACCTGGTTTCATAATACCTCTCTATGTGCATGCGAGTACTGACAT
Source organism: Dermacentor silvarum (assembly GCF_013339745.2). Lineage (NCBI taxonomy): Eukaryota > Metazoa > Arthropoda > Arachnida > Ixodida > Ixodidae > Dermacentor > Dermacentor silvarum. The sequence goes on along the minus strand of NC_051163.1, from coordinate 30,903,380 downwards.
AGTTCTGGTTGCCTGAGTCAATGTTAGAGAAAGAAATATCTTGGGGAATCATCCCGTGTCGGCCACAGCTAATCGCCGCCTGATAAGTGGCACTGTATGTTCATTTTCTTTTTGTTCACGGATGGTCTCTGCCTTGTTGCAGTTTTGGAAGTAGCAGCCATTCCTCTGATGCTTGTGCACAGCTGACTCAGCAAGAGTTGCTGCAAGGCAGTAATTACATGCGTTCACCTTGCCTTTCCCGTTATTAATGTGCAACTACGCCTTCATACTGTTCTGTTATACCCTAATTATGTCGCGCCTGCTCTGTAATTCTGTTCACTATGTTTTACTGTGTGATATTTTATTGTTAAATGAGCTGTCGCGTCCAAAGCATTCGGTTTGTTTCCTAGGTAATATTGTAACAGTGTTAGTATATCAGCACATTTCTCACCCTATATGTTTTGCATGTGTATTCACATATGTATTAACTATTGTATAAGTAATAATTCTTTATTGTACTCTCCCCCCTTACACAATGCCTCTAGGGGCCTGTAAGGTATCTTTAAATAAATAAATAAATATATATATATATATATATATATATATATATATATATATATATATATATATATATATACATTTGTCAGTGGTCAGAATGCGCAGAATCAGCCGAATGTGCAAAAACAGCAGCAGAATGTGCACGTATTTAGAGCTTTTTTCGAACTCATAGTTCGCACAGATAGAAATATATCAGTCAATAAATGCTCATGCATTTATCCTCATGGGCCATGTACATGGTAAATGCTCGCCTGTATCGCATCGTCCGGTGCAGCCCTTTCTAAGCAGGCTGCACGATTCCATGTCGTGATATGTCATCATCTACGTACGCTGAGGCTCCGATTGCGAACCGCGCTTCAAAATAATTCTCGGATGCTATTGTGGACATTGAGAATTCGGCCATATTGGCGTTTTCAGCCAATCAGAGAGACTGTAGAAGCCCTGTGGGCCAATCAGAACTGGCACGATCGCGAATTCAACCACATGGCGGATTTTGACAGTGTCTAAATAGAACCCTTGTGTTGAACGTATAAGGCTGGCGGCCTTGGCGTGTGATGTCAGAGCTGAGTGCATGCAAGCTTTAAAGACCTACCGAAACGCGGTATAGTTATGTGATTTGCACTACTGCGACCACCCCTCTACGGTTTTTAAGCGGCGAAAATACCTTACGGTATTCGTTAAACCGGACAACGATGTCGAGAGAGGAGGAAAGGGTCACAGGAAGGTGGAGACGAAGTTACCGACAGTGGGCGAAGAAGTGAATTTTTCTCAGCCGGGCCAACATTTCAAGAAATAGCCTTTTCTATTGGGACCGAAGACACGTAGCCTTGTCGAAACGCAGGCTATATAGCCTGATGCCTCCCTTGTCGTGCTACCTTTATTAAAGAAAAAATCATGCAGAAACTCCGCTGGAGTTGTCTACGTGTGCGTAAGCACTTGGCCATTTGCTCATCTCGACGCAGCGCGGTGTCATTATCAAGCTTATCAAACTTGATCTGACCGACATAAACAATTATCAAGCTTTATCGGTCATTATCAACCTTATCGGAATACATCCGACCCTCATGAACCCTTATCGGTTGTTATCACCCTTATCAAACCCGATCAGATCTTTATCAACCCTTATCGGCTGTTATCAACCTGCGAAATTTCTGAAATTTCTTGATGTTGAAGGGTCAAAAAGTAAAAGTAAAAATAAATCATTTATAATTTATAATTAAAGTGAATGTTTTCTTATTTTTATAAATTAATTCTGTGGTATTATTAAATTTAATGAAATATAACATGGATGTTAGAGAAATAGCAGAAATTAATAAAACTGTTTTTAATAAGAGTCAATTTATAGGGAAAATTTGAGAAATTAGAGAACACCTAAGTAATTATCACATTCTTTTGTTATATTCTAACTAGTTTTTTTCATTGAAGGTGCCTTACCTCCCACTTCAATTGCTGCTTTTGAGATCAACCTAGTTACGGTTTCATTCATTACATCTATGTTGTCTTCATCTTCCTGTTCTAAAGCTGCATATTTGTTTGCGAGTACCAGCCAGAATTTGTATGCTTTTACCCTTACTGCCTCTAGGTTGGCCTGTTTCTTCTTGACCAATTTTATTCTTTTTCTCTTCAAATTGAGAGAAATCCCAGACCTCACTAACCTATGGTCACTGCTTTTTACCCTACCTAACACTTCTACATCCTGCACTATGCTGGGATCGGCAGAGAGTGTGAAATCTATTTCATTCCTTGTCTCTCCATTAGGGCTTTTCCAGGTCCACTTCCTGTTGCTGCGCTTCCTGACGAAGGTGCTCATCATTCGGAGCCTATTCCTTTCCGTGAATTCTACCAACATCTATCCTCTAGCGTTCCTAGAATCAATGCCGTAGTTGCCAATTGCTTGCTCACCAGCCTGCTTTTTCCCACTTTTGCATCGAAGTCGCCCATGACTACACTATACTGAGTTTTCACCATTCTCATTGCTAATTCAACATCTTCATAAAGCTGTTCTATTTCTTCATCATCGTGACTGGAGGTTGGGGCGTAGGATTGTACTACCTTGATTCTATATACTGCTACCCTCTCAATAATGCTGCAGAATGCATCAATGTTGCCCACTATGTCCTTATGGACTAGAAATCCTACTCCGAATTCTTATCTGAAAGACCTCTGTAGCAGAGGACGTGGCTGTTAGTCAGCACTCTATAAGCCTCATCAGTTCTTCTAACCTCACTAAGGCCAATAATATCCCAGGCAATGCCTGATAGTTCCTCAATCAGCCCTGCTAAGCTAGCCTCACTCGAGAGGGTGCGCGTGTTGTACGTTGCCAGATTCAGTTTCTAGTGGCGGCCTGCCCAGACCTAGAGATTCTTAGCACCCTCTGCCGCATCGCAGGTCTGACTGCTACCTTGGTCAGGTGATCCACATGCGCTGGAGACTGAGGGCCATCGGTTAATTGTAGGAGTCATGAGGGAGGTAGTGGCCGAATACTGCACCAGGGAGGCCAATTCCTGTTCTGGTGAGGGAGTGACTTTGTTGAAGCTTAGTGGGCCTTCCTCATTTAGTTGCACTTTGACTAGTATGGCCCCACTAGCTCTCGGCGATATTTTTTTTTTGCCGGTGTCAGGCGCCACTCCATGCCTGAAAATGTAGTGGACTGTAGGAGGATTAGAACTTACGACCTTCATATTAGAAGCCGGGTGTTCTGCCTCTGCTCCACGCCACCACTTTATCAGTAGAGATACCAGCAGTCATAGAGGCATTGCGTAATCAAGGAGTAGAGGAGGCATACGTGAATACCTTGGCAAATATCTACAAGGATTGCACAGCAACCTTGGTTCTCCACAAGAAAAGTAGAAAGTTACCTATCGAGAAAGGGGTCAGGCAAGGCGACACAATCTCTCCAATGCTATTCACTGCATGTTTAGAAGAAGTATTCAAGCTCTTACTGGGAAGGCTTAGGAGTCAGGATCAACGGCGAATATCTCAGCAACTTTCGGTTTGCAGATGACATTGTCCTATTCAGCAACAATGGGGACGAATTAGAGCAAATGATTGAGGACCTTAACCGAGAAAGTGTAAGAGTGGGGTTGAATATTAATATGCAGAAGACAAACGTATTGTTGAATAGCCTGGTAAGGGAACAAGGATTCAGGATCGCCATTCATCCTCTCGAGTCTGTAAAGGAGTATGTTTATCTAGGTCAATTGCTCACAGAGGATCCTGATCATAAGAAAGAAATTTACAGAAGAATAAAATTGGCTTGGAGTGCATACGGCAGCCATTGCCAAATCCTGACTGGGAGCTTACCACTGTCGTTAAAAATAAAAGTGTACAATCATTGCATTCTACCGGTGCTAACATAAGGGCAGAAACTTGGAGGTTAACAAAGAAGCTCAAGAACAAGTTAAGGACCGCACAAAGGGCGCTGGAACGAATAATGTTAGGCCTAACGTTAAGAGACAGGAAGAGAGCGGTGTGGATCTGAGAACAAACGGGGATAGCCGATATTCTAGTTGACATTAAGAGAAAAAAATGGAGCTAGCCAGGCCTTGCAATGCGTAGGATGGATAACCGGTGGACCATTAGAGTTACAGAATGGATACCAAGAGAAGGGAAGCGCAGTCGAGGACGGCAGAAAACTAGGTGGGGTGATGAAGTTAGGAAATTTGCAGGCACAAGTTAGAATCAGCTAGCGCAAGACAGGCGTAACTGGAGATCACAGGGAGAAGCCTTCGTCCTGCAGCGGACATAAATAGAGGCTGATGATGACAGCCGATAAAGCTACTATCCTTAGTTCGTATAGCTGTATACTAATTTGCGATCGCAATCGATGCTTCGCCTTTCGGCGAAACTGCCTATTTTTGGTTTTCAGTGTATTGCACATTTTTTCGTGGTGATGCATCTCAATTGATACCCTTTTCTATGTCTATTAGGTGTGGGCAGAATTTACACTGTATGCGTTTGTTACTTCCTGCAAATGTATTATTTAGATGTGTACCGCGGCTCATTTGCTCTCGAACTCTGTAGTGGGTCGCAGCCTTGTCGAGCAGCAATTTGCAGCTTTCTTTTCGCCACCCCCATATTTCTCACAGAAAAATGAATGTTCCTTTGACTGATTGATTTATGTGACTACAGGTGAATTATCTGCCCAGGCGGACATCGTTTGCAAAAAAAAAACCAAATCAATATATTTATTAAAGAAGATCCATTAATTACCTTCCTAATTACCAAATTTACAGCAAATGTTTGTATTGTAACGTTGAAGAAAATTGTCATAAATATCTAGTTCCATGTTCATACATTGCAAAATGGACATGCAGGCCATGCATGGCCATGCAGAAATGGCCATGCAGACACCAACCTTTGATAAGGCAAATCCCTTTGTCGAAAAAACGCATTGCTGGGGCTTTCCTTGCTAGCCCACTTTTGATTATGGTTTCTACGTGTCTCTTTGCTTTGCTTCAAAAGCAAGAATGCGAACCTGAGCTCTGGACTAACTGGCGGTCTGCAGCATGCACTAACGAGTTTTGCGGATCTGGAGCTTCCATAGCATTTCTCCCTAGGGGAACTGCCCCGCTGCCTTATTCACTCTACTGCTTTGTGGCGTTCCAAACGAGCCAATCCATCTTTGATCTCGTTTTCTTTGTTTGCTCGAGCTCCTGTACGCGTTGCTTCTTCTGTGCGCTAATGAAGCGTTCGGCGTAAAGCTTTGTACTCTGTTCGTTTTGTTATCGTCTTCATTTTTCTGTACTCCGCCCGTGTACTACAGTGACTTAGTGGTGGTGTTGCGCACATCCGATGATGGAGGGTTGCTTTGATGACGGCTAGCAATAATATGTATCTGCGAAAGGCAGCTTCTCCGCGCGATCGCTTGATGGTGTAAGGCTGGTGACGATGTGTTTGCTGAATCCAAGAGGAACAAACCAATCTCCCATGAGTGTCGCTGAGGAAAAGGACTAATGATGTTGATGTAAGATAATAAATCAACGCAGTAAGTTGGGCGAGTCGGTAGGTTAACATTTTTACGTATATGTGCAGCGCGACCCACACGATGGACTAGGCATATCTGCCGCGCACTCCGTGACCAAAGTGTTTATATTTATCAAGAAATAAAACTTTCAGTTGTCAGTGAGCGCTCGTGTCGTCCATTTCGTGTCCCTCGTCCGTGTCGCGCTGCTCATGTACGTTAAAATAATGACACAGCACAAGGTATGTTAAAGCCAGTCCGCAGTGCAAGAGAGAGAAAGAACACTTTAAATGCGAGGAAAGCAGAGAGGTCGACATGAGGAGCTTTTGTCTTCGACCTCCTATTCTACGTCGGGGAAAGGGAGAATGAGAAGTAAACAAGGAGAGATGGAATGCGAATGATGATACTGTGCAGGTAACTATGCAACTAATGCAGTGCGCGACATGCATACCCGTTCTGCGCACAGCACGCCACAATGCGCAGGCGTCTCTCGTCTAGCTATGCGAGCTTTAGGTGAGGTCTTTTTTCTTTAAAAATGTCAAAAGCGCTCGTTTTGCTCTCAGCGCGCTGTGAGTGTTATTCCATGGCCCCAGAAGTTTCTGATCCGAAGGAGGTCTGTCGTTCGAAATAGACAGTGTGGCGTCAAGTATCTGACGTTCTGTGGGGTCTGCGGTGCGCGATAACGTGGCTGGCTTATCGGATAGCAATCCATCGAGGTATGCGAGATGACTGCAGGAAATACACGACGGAAGCGAGCAAGACATGCCGGAAATTTGTCAGCCCGAGCGCCTCCTTTCAGGAAAGTTTAAGACACACAAGAGCTGTAGGCATGTCATTGTGTTCGTCATTGTTCAGAAACGCAGGGCGAGCATGATGACAACCACCTTAGCAATTCTACCAGTGCACATAGTCATGAACGTCAAAATGACTCCAGCAGTCGATGCAGAGACTCGGTGACTCAATGACTCAATGACGTAGTCTTATGCTGCTAAGCAAAAAAGTCGCAGGCTCAAATTCCTGTTGCAGTAGCCACAATCAATCAATTAATCAATCAATCAATCAATCAATCAATCATAATTATGGTTATAACGTGTGGCGAACGAATTCGGAAACGAGCACAGTTCAAAGAGAGTGCAGAGGTCGACGGCATCAAAGCATACTTTTGAGTTCTACAATTGAGCTCATTTGGCCACTTTATGAGATGCGAGAGGAAGTATGCGCCGGCAAGCAGGCAGTTAACACTGCAGCTAGCAGCAGAATAAAGCGTGCACTCGGCTATGAAAATGTGGCGTGATACAGCCCACAGACGCATCATAGCTGAGAGCTGCGCAAATAATGCGCTAACAATGTTTTTAGTTTCTTGTGCGCTATTAAGCTCTATTTCTTGTGATGCACCTGGCAGAGTGTCCAGCATGGTAGGATACGAATGAAAAGAAGCTCGGCCACCTGCGAATGTCGTCTTCATAGAAAGTACCCAATAGAGACGGTCAAAGTTTTATTTGGAAAGGCAGCAGTGACACCGCATGTTTAGTAATGTCACGCTGTATTTTTCGTCTATACTGCTCCAAGCAAAGAACTGGCGTAGTACTTACGAACTCTATCTGGCTTTCGCAACAGGAGGCGCGATCTTCTCGAAGCTCCGCCCTTCTTCCTTTGAAGTCTGCCCATTCAACTCAATGCCGCAAAAGCGCCAAACAGCCGGCGCATTGCCTCGAGCTTTACGTAAAGTTCATCATTGCTTTCCACAGCCCGAAAGCGTTTAAAACAGACGTTTTCTGCCTCGTGCTTTTGCGCAGCTCAGCCCAATTTACCGCTATACTCTTTCACGCAACCCTGAGCCCCGTCCCTTCGGTAACGGGCACGTTTTGCCGCAGGCTGAGTACCTTCGACCCCGTGTTCATCTATCTTTCTTGCACGCACCCAATTCCCTCCTCGCCCTCGCATCGCGCCCCTCTCACCCTCTCACCAGAACAAAGAAACAAACAAACGAAGCAGCCACCTTGTGGCTAAGTACCAATATTCTCATCCCTCGGCTATACCTTCATCGTGTGCGCTCGCCCGCATTTCGGCTCCCCAATCTGTTTTTCCGAACTCCTTCGCAATCCCATTTCCACGCGACGCCTTTTTCTCTTCGTACCGGGGTTTCGGCGTCGCGTGCCCAGGTCATGACTTAAGGTTAAAGGCACGCGGGGCACCAAACGAGAGGCCGTGTTTATGCTTTGCTTATACCTTCCACCGTGCTTCTCACTCTTTCCTATGCTCAGCGCAGCGCATAGCCTCAGAACCAACTCCCTGAGGTCCTTTACCTCCTCATTTTCCCTCGTTTCCTCCCGAACATCCTCATCACGGGGGCGTCGCGCGCGGCCGAACTCCGAGTTACCGCGCGAGAAGTGTGCCTAAAGGTGCAGGACACCGCATCTTTCTTGGACCTCTTCTTCCCATCTTCCCAATTTTGTTCTTCTCCTTCGATACTCCCCAAAAGCCTTTCAATCCCACCCCTCCCGCAGATACGGCACCTTATATCTTCCCGCTTCTCCAACCTGCTTGGGTCCCCCATCGTCCCCCCTTTCTTTCGAAACCTTCGCCGCGTCACATCTCGCAGTCATTGCCCACTGTGTTTAAGGTAGACGCGGTGAAAAAAAAAGAAAGAAAGAAACGCCCTCATGTGCACTAGAGTCTCCCTTCTCTCCCCCTTTGTCTCTCAGGTTTCTGCTCCCCATCTTCCCTTCGAGCGCCCGTTGCCGTGGCAACGGGCTCCTTTCTTCCCCGGCCTCCTCCCCCACCCGCGGGCTCGCTCTTGGGGAAAGAGCCGGCAGCGTTTCCCGTCCGAGGGATCTGCGCCGTCGCGCATCGCGCCAGCCTCCTTCCCGCGCCATCTTGGATTTCGGGAAAAGCTGGCTCCGTTTTTTTCCCGGCCGCAGACGGGAGCGCGAACGTGAATGCCCGTGCGCGTTAGGGCGACTTGTCAGCGCTTTGTGTCTATTTCTTCGCGTCGAATTTGCGACAGCCGCATGATGCATGAGCGCAACTCCCCATGCGTTGGTGCAATTTATTAAATCTTGAATTCAGATTAGCTCCAGGGGGCGAGAGCAGTAACCAAAAACGGAACGGTGAAATGTAATTCTACATCAAAAGAATGCAAGAAATAAAGTAAACCATATCAGACTCACTCCTAATGGTGATGATGAATAGTGGTTTTTTTTATGACGCAAGGGCCAGTTCTGGTCAATAAGCGCCAAAAACATGGTAATGAGTTAACAATGGTACACGAAGTATGAATATAGCATCTCTAAAGAGGCCTAAAATCAGCTCCTAGATAAGCTTGTAAGATATATATGCATTAAAATTTGGCAGTGACGAGTTAGGTATGATATTTACCTAAAACATGCGTTGATGACCAATCATAAGGTAAACACACTGGTAGTCGTATCAGTTTACGAGTAGCACTAATGATCACCCGGACCCGTAAGGGCAAGCATCGGGAGGCACGTGCTATAAATGATACTGTCACTGCAGCAGCCTCTGATGAGAGGCTGTGCTGTGGATCGCTTTTATGTACAACGTGTAGCACACGAACATGATTTAAGAAAGCAAAAACTGATTTTCTGTCAAAACGTGGGTCTCTGCGTAGAAGCGTTGCCGGATGCACTCCTTATGGTGCAATTATAGCTAGTGCCTCTCCAGATTATTGTTATGGGTGATTTAGGCAATGTGGTTACTTTCCTGCGATGCTTTTCTGCGTTGCTTTGCTTGTTAAGAGTTCTTGCAAGGCAAACATAGCGCTCTGTGCAAAGCTCTCCCAAGCAATGCACCCTTGAAAAGCGTGGCGCCTGGCGGGAGGGGGAGGCATTAGCTCCGGTGTGTGTCTGGTGGTGGGAACCGAACCACGTACCTCCTGCTACCAAGTCGGGTACCCTGCTCACTGGGTCACGGCTTATCTTAACATTAAGTGTTTATGCATTGTATTTTCAGTTTAGTCAACCTAATGGATGCGTTGGCGTGCTTCTGCCATTATGGTTCTTCTAGGCGGAGTCACAGCCTCACAGGTGGTGGAGACGGGCGCACAGGACGGCGCAAAGTCGTTCCTGAGCTGTTAACTGCTGTACGCAGCTATAAAAAAACAACTCCGGCGACTGGAAGCCAGCGAGCGGGCTCCGTCTGCAGCGCCCACCGGTTCGTCACGCTGGTTTGGAAGCGAGGCTGCAATAAAGTGCGTCGTAAACAATCGCCCTCGGGCGCTGGTGACGGGTACAGGTCCGCTCGCGAAACTGCTACGGCCAGTCGTTGTCGTCCTTATAACGTTTATGACGTCATTACAGCCTGCTACATGCCCCACTTTAACGCGATCAGCGAAGATTGTTTACGCTCTAGTGCTTCGTAATAAAGACAAATTTAGCTATTGATGAGGGGGAGAGGTTGGAAGCACTTGCCTCCTCCGGCCCCACTTGTAGGGATGAAAAATCCCTACTTCTGCAGTGATGAAAACGCCATGAGCGATGAGATTTATTGCGAAAAAAAGAAATGTGGAGTTACATCAAAGAAGGAATTAAACATAAGAAAATGATGGATGGCGTAATGCCACAGTCAAGCGTGAGGCTGAAAAAAAAAGAAGGTTCGGACGCCTGCAGACTGTCAATACTTTCAGTCTACGTTGCACAACAGAAAAACTAGATACCTCAGTGCACATAATACCCTCTTTGCAATGACGCCTATATGGCCTAAGCGTTCAGGACTGTTCTATGTTCTAAGCTTGATGTACAGTGCTCGCCTCTGCTGGGCGTAAAGCGGACAAGTTAATAGCACGTGTGGAATGTCCTGGTCGGACTCACCACAACCACGTGATGGCGATTCAGCGCGACCTGTGTTACGTAGGAACTATAGGCTGACGAAGGCCGCATTTAGTCGAAGTCAACGAAACTATGTTTTTACGTCTTTCGGTAGGTTCACAAAAAGTCTGAATCGTAGTCCAGGGTGCACATGGCATGTGGAACAAACCCTTTCGTTGCAATGTAAGGGGTGGTGGTTACAACATCTTTATTGAAAATCATGGTGGGGTCTCAGGGTGGCCCCTGTTGGGGGCGACTCCCTCGGCCCAAGTGACGATTTTCAGTTGTTCCCTGAGATCGGCGAATGTAAGGGGTAAATCTGACGCCTGTAGGGTTCCCCGATAGTACCGCTTAACGGTGGCGCTGCTATCGATTCACTCTACACTGTAAAGTAATATTTACACCATTAAGCGTGCATAAGGGTGTAAACGGTCTCTAACTCTCACCCTTACACCTTTTCTGGATGTAAATGTGGGAGTTATAAACCGATGTGCACCCTTGTGCACATTGAAGGATGTAAATTAGTTTACAGTATAGGCGCTAGTGTCTGCGCACGATGGCCAGTAGAAGAATGTGCACCCGATCGTTCAGCATATAGCAGGATGGATTGTATGTTCCAAACTTCAAGCTCTTGAATTTGAACAGCCTACTGGCGTCCTATTATGCACCGATCTATTTTACGTTGGTTGTACGACATCGATGAGCCTTATGTAGCCTGTAATTTGTACTATGCGTCTGTTTCAGGAATGTTGCAACTACAGGCTAATTATGACGTCACGTGTATTCGTCCATGTTGACCGTTATAGTGCTCATTGGATCTACATTCTGCGGGGCATGTTTTTTTTTCTCACTGTGCAAAAACGTATCAACTGGAAAAGCGATACCTTAGCTGCAGGTAAAGTGCTGCTTCTACCAAAATGTTATAGCTTCAGTGCTGGCTGACTTGAATTCCGCAATTTCAGCATGCCCACAAAGTGATTATCTATATGTTGTCAGAGAAAATTTGTCAATTGGTAATTGTTAAATATACACCAAATGGGCAAATATGATATCTGCGACAGCGTGAAGCTTGGTTAGCAATAAGGGTCATTTTTGTCTCGAATTCTCTATTTTTCACACCTGATATAGTTGTCGCAGAAACAGACGGTATAATTTCTTTGTAAGCAATGCTTATTGGGCATCAAACACAGTGAGCGTTAGTTGCCAGACGTAATCTAGACTTATCAACAAGCATATTCGAGGTTGTCGCATATTCATCACACGCTTGGATTTAGAGAATGAGTTATTTGCGAGCATATAAGAATTATTGAACGAGGACAGCGCAAGAAAGGACAAGAAAGAGCGACTCCTCATTGCTAGCAACAGAATTTTATCAGCCTGACCATTGGTTTTGCTCGCCCATATATTTTTGCGCTGTGTTCTTTCAAACCATGTTCAATTCTCTCGCCCAAGCGTACAGTATAGTCGACTTCAAAAAAGTTTACCTGTGAAGTTAGCAGTTCATGTAATTGTACAATCTGGAACAATGAAATGAACCGCAAATGTGTTTTCTCGACAGATTTATGCCAATTCGTAGACAAATCCATGTACATGCAGTCAACCACAAAATTTTACGGAACACGAGATCTGAGAAAAAGCTGAATATCTGTGCCGGCTCACAACGCAGCCTTGTATTCGCATTTACAGCCTCTATAGACGATATTATACTCGATTCATGGGCGCCGCCATCTTGGGCTGTTACACAATTTCTAAGTTTTATGAGAAGTGAAGTCACGTAACGTGGCCATGAAACGCGGAACGCATTTATACAAATATTTTCATGCTTGCGAATCGACTGTGTAACGTACACTTCGTTGTTAAAGACAGAAAACAGCAGCGTTAACAGCCCACGATGGCGGCACCTATACGCTTCCGTAAAATAGTCTATAAACAACATTGTGATGTTCGGTTTTACTGACTACAGACTCGGAAATTGAATGTTTTCTGAGATCCCGTGGTCCGTAAACTTTCGTGTTTGACTGTACTACCTGTCCGGCATTCCTATGGTTGCTGAACGACTGCAGCGCCGGATTCTCCTCTAGCGATAATAGCGTGAAATCTGAAACACTTCGCCACAATGTGTCCAAAGGCCACCGTCTTCGACCCCTGTTTTTGATCTCGAAAAAAAAAAAAGAAACAGAAGTGAAAAAGCAAAACAAATGACGCGCGCCTCTGCATCCAATCAAGGCGCGCGTACGACGTTGCGCAATTCTTGCAGCGGATTGCGCAACCACTCGCCGTCATTCGTTGTCGGAGGAAGGCTGCCACGTGACGTAATAGAAAGTCTCGCTCGCGGACGAATGAGCAAAGAGAAGAAGGCTTATATTGCGCGGGGCACCACGCGACGAAGAGCCGAGAAGAAATGGCAAAATGCTGCGGCACTGGCTTGGACCTCTTTGTCGGGCTGTCGCCGCCAGATGCATAGCTACTCGAATGGCGTCACTGGCTGCAGAGGGACCGGACACGTTCTTGCGCGCGTAATCTCCGGAGCTCTGTCTTCATAAAAACGTACAGCGGCCGGGAAGGATGGAGATATAGAGTTCGCCAGTGAAAGGGGGCGAGCGTGTTTTGACGCGGTGTGTTTTTCCACTGTGATAAGAGCTGCGAAGGTTTACGTCACAGAGGTGCGGTGGCGCTGCTCTCGCTTTCGGCGTAGAGTTATACGTTACGGACATGCGGTGACGCTACTGTCACGTTCGGCGTCGAGTTACGTCACATATTTGCTGCGAAGTCATGTCACCGGGATGCGGTCGCTTTAGCTGAGTTGCGTCACTGAAACGAGGTGGCGCTGCTGTCACTTAAGGGCGTAGAGTCACGTCACACATTTGTTGTAGAATTACATCACCGGGATGCGGGGGCGCTGCTGTCACTTTAGGCGTTAAGTTACGTAACACATTTGATGTAGAGTTCCGCAACAGAAATGAGGAGGTGCGGCTGTCACTTTCGGTGTAGAGTTATGTCACAGATTAGTATAGAACCATATCACCACGATGTGGAGGCGTTGCAGTCGCTGCAAACAACATTGGCCTTCAGTTTGTCGAATGTTGTCGGAAGCAGTGCGGCTCACGTTTTAAGGCGTTTTCCCGTGATGACAATCGCTTACGTCGGTTTCTAGGCGGTGTACAAGAAGTGCAGAGTCAGTGTAATCTGGCCTTCTTATATCCTGTCACTTTGAAGCGAATAGCTTCCTTTCGCTCTTTTAGCCGTTTTCGTTGTTGGTCATTGGTAGATGGTCGGTGCTCGGACTCGACAAGGAAAACGTTTGTTCTCTCACACTGTTTCTCGTCCGCTCGCGCGCTCTCTCTCTCGCTCACGTTCGTTCGTTCGTTCGTTCGTTCGTTCGTTGGTTGACAATGAACGCCCATGGTTTCTGCACAATTATTTTATGAACACCCCAACTAAACTCTTTTCTTAACTACGCCCGCTTTGTTTACACACCTGCAGGTTGTCTGTGCGTCCACGGATGCGTCGTCGGCCCTTACAAGCCGAAGCACACTGCATTGAGGGCGTACAATGTCAGCTGAAATGTTCATGCAGTGCTTCGGAATGGTACGGCTTTCCAGAACTAGAAAGAATGAACTTGCACTACGAAGACACAAAGAGGTGTAAAGAAAGTTTCTGTGAAGTTTCGAGATATTTTTCATCTACTTATCGCAATAGAGTAGGCTCTAGGCGGTTAGAGCCACTACTGCACTACTTTTTCCTGCGCAATATGTATCTTTCGAGCAACTGTAAGAAACGTTACCCTTAATATTTCTTTACTCAGAATTTGGCGGCGAATACATAAATAAAATGTGGATGATGTGTCCGGTTCGTGCGTTTATCCGGATACGGCGAATCTTTGGACTAATCAAATGCAGTATTTGTAGACGCGTGCCAAGCATTCACGCTTGAGAGACGCGCTCTACTGTGATTTATACGGCATTGGGAGTGTGCTAGAATGAACTCCACGAGGATCCGCTAGAAAGCCGAATCTACGTTTTCGCAAGGGTGCAGTACCAATACCAACCATTTTTGGACGAAACAGTGAACACTTCGTGTGAGAAATATATTAATCGTAAAACCCATTGACAAAGTCACAAAGTGTTGCAGCAGTGCTACAGGAGCAGTGTCAAGCAATCAAAAGCAACCGTGATGAAGTGCACCGTGTTGGTCCGCGACGTTCACATGTCCGTGCTCGCGTCCTCGCCTGCTGCCCAGAAGCGCAAACAGACGACACCGCAAAAGCCGTCGACAAAATGTTATTTTCTCTTGCTAGAATAGGCGTTTGCACAGCACACACGGAGAGCTATAAATGCAGCGATTGCTTGGATAACGCGCATCTGCATATTGGATTCGTGTCACTCCTCTGGGAACGCGTTGATATTTTTGGCTTCGCACTAGCAACCGCCTCAGTGCAGCTCACAGTATTCATATTACTGCGCGCATCTACCGAGACCGCGGGTCACCCAGATCCCTGTTCGGTGGCCCAGGCAAGGAAGTAATAAGGTCCGTAAATGAAAGAAAAATGAAAAAGAACAAGAAATACGGAACAGCACACTTATTGTGTCCGCACGAACTCCCCTCATGAATGTGCATGCTCCGGACTAATTTCGGCTGCGAACGCGACAACTGCACGTTTTCTCGCCGAGAACAGCACGCTCATTAACGAGTTTGTCGTCTGCAGGCAACTTCTGCAGGGGAAACAGAAAGATCTTGCAGAAGCAGCCCGGCGTAATCGTAAGTTATTACTGCTCTTTTGTTTCCGAAACACACAAAGATGGCAAAAGGAATCAGGCTGGTTTGAAAGCAGAGCTGCGGCTGCCATGCTTGGCAGGGGCGAAGTGCAGCCTTTTTGCTGCACATATAACGGTGACGGCGAAGAAATGGCTGCTCTCCTTACGAGCCACTGGGCCAAATTATTGCCTGCAATTAGTAAGGACAAACAGCCTCGAAGCTGGTTGTTTTTGCTTTAGCGCGTTTTTTTTTTCTTGGGGAGGCTGGCATCTCATGCGAAGTTTGTGATTAACTTCGTAAAATAGAGAATGGGTTGCTTGCGCAAATAGGCCGTGACGTTGGAAAATGAATAACTAACGGCAAACAGCGTGGTTTTAGGAATGGTTGCACGAAACTTCTTTTTTCATAAGGCATCCCGCGAACTTTAACCATTTATAGTTCTGGCGCTGAAGTCACAGCACTTGAGAGAACTCCCACAAGGCGCTTCGAGTACTCGCCAGTAGATTGTGCCAACATTTTTTGATCATCTACAGATTTTCGCGACGCATGTGGCAGACGATTTAATTAACGGGCGTTAAAACAAGAGACACAGAAGAACTGCGAAAAAGAAATAGTTTATGAAAGAGCGAATACTATCAAAATAAGTGCACAGATCAAGAAAAACTACAGAACGAAATACGTTATCTTTTAGAAAAAGAGCGTTCAATGTCGACTGTCAAAGAGCATTCGGAAATCAAATTTTACACCCAACGCCGAGTTCCTCGAAGAAACGGCCGCTGCTGAGACCAGGCTAAAACAATTGAAAGTTCGCATCTCCTGCCGTCTTTTTTTTTTCCGCTGACGTGTTCTATATCCTAATTTAAATCGCTTCCCCGTGCGTTACAAGAAAGACGCTCCCAAAGTTCTACGTCTTTACTAGCAACTTAATCAGCAGAAGGTACGACTCACTTCAGCCCGAAAGGGGAAACTGAAGGCGTTTTGTTCTCCGAATTCACTTCTCCAAGCGTTGTTCCACTATGCGCTAGGTTCTTATGTCCCTGGGCTCTATGTAGCAGGTTGCGTAACGCATGTTCGGAGCGACCGACTGGTGGCAAGCTGAAAGATGTGAGCTCAGTAACCACCGCATACTGAAGCTCAGTCCTTCCTCCGACCGTGCCCTTCATCCACGTAACCATGCCTGTGCTGCGGGTGTCTGTGATTGAACGGTTGTGGGTTGTGCTTGTGAAAGGTGTGAATGAAAGACTTGGTTATGCGGCAGTCTATTTTCGGGGACTTTGTGTGTGCCTGTGTGTGTGTTTTGTTCTCTCTCTCTCTCTCTCTCTGCCTTTTCACCCTTTATGACACACATCCCGAGCGACATGCCGAGTCTTTCAGAGTAGAATGAATATTTTGCGTAATCACTTCCGGGTGAATTTCGAGATATGTAGAAGGCAATGTGGCAATGTATTGTACAAGGGTTCTTAGGCGGATACCGCCTTTATAATCGTTAGACAGACAGTTGCGGGTGACGAGACTGTGCTCGTATCGTCTGACACTGTTGCTACCTCACTAAGTCAAACAAGCTTCGCGCCAGTTAGATTGCAACATCGCGTTGGATCTGCGTGTTTTTTTCATTAAAGGATTTCTCTCTCTCTCATTTTGTTAACATGAAGTCTGGCTTTCGCGCTCTCTGCAGCAGCATACCATAGCGATCAGAAAAGAGCACGAATTCTTGTTCGTGCACTGGCGTAGTCTGGAGAATTCGTTTCAAGTGGATACGTCTTGGGGACGTAGATGTAAATATGTGCCATAAAGTGATGAATTAAAAAAGTAATTAGCTCTGCCACAGGCAGTTCTAAAATATTCAGTGCAGCTAAAAAAGCACTGTATATTTTTGCAAGATTATTAGTAATAATCGGCTAAGGAACACATCCACTCTCGTGGTGTTCGAGAGTGCAGGCGATTGTCTAGCCGCAGCCAGAGCTTGACAAATAAATAAAAAGGCAGAACTTTGCAGGTAATGACGGAGGAGAAACAAAGCGAAATGAAGGGGTGCGGAGGAGGGTGGTGGTTGATGGTGATCAGCTGCAATTTCACGATACGTGCTTTCGGAGACATCTCGGTCCACGCTCAATATTGTCAACGCACGAATCTTCTGCGCCAGATATATACATCCTTACAATATCCACGTGAATTTTATCGTCATTATGTTTACTGTTTGTTGCGTTTGTAGACGTACGGGGCTCCGAAACGTCTCTGTTTTTCTTCACTTTGATTGGTTCAGCGACAGCAACTACTTCTCCAACTGAATATTATGCATGACTTTCGCAATGGAAGACCCAGTCGTGTCAAAAGAAGTGTCGACATGTCTAAGGGCAGTGGAAAGAGGGGATAGCCTCCAGGTATAACCTTCCAGACCTATCAGCACTTCAGCGGACGTTGTTGTCATTGTACATCTACTGACAGCTCGCGTAGATCTCGTCTTGAAAAAAAAGTTCCTCTCACTGAAAATTCTTAACTAACATTCAACAAGATCTTCGCTCTAAGTTTCGCACACTTCACTGTCGGTATATTGGCTGGAAGTTTACGAAAACGACGCGACTCAACCGTTTTTTAGAGCTTGCGAAAGTGCCTACTTTATGCACACGAACCAAGATTTCGGCGCTCTTGCATTATGCGTGACAGCGCGAGGCTTTAAAGAAGTTCATTGATTATGTATCAGGTCTGAAAAGATGCGATTTGCCGGGAGGCTTTACGGGAGTCCGCTCGTCCCGCGGAGGCGTAAGGCGGTGGACACGACACGACGAGGACCAGAACGACATCAGCCGTGCAAAACCCTCCGGTAATCCTCCGGCGAAAGTTTCGAAACTACGCAGGGTTAGGGCTGGGCAGTGTCGGGGCTGGCGTTGAAACTCATCGGTATGCACTTCCAGAGAGAACAGTGTTTTTTCCCCTACAGGAGAGATGAAAAAAAAAACGGCATGCAAATTTTGATAAATCCTTGTGCGCGGATAGTGAAAAGTCGCGCGCCGTCCGACAGAGCGAGGGGCTTCCATGGATCCCGCCTTAAAGGAGAGTGGGTGTTCGCCCAATTTAATATCGCAGGTGAACCGAAAGTGCGCAAGTTTGTTTGAGCCAAATTGTGTAGGTAGGCCGTTTTTTTGTTTTGCCGTTCTTGTTTACTGCTTCTTAACGACTGTTATTTTATTGCTACACACAAGAGAACACGAAAGACGCTTATTTCAATGTGATCCGGGAACAACAAAGAAGAACGAGAAAAAGAGAATGCCGGAGAAGTCTGGTCTGTCTGTCTGTCTGTCTGTCTGTCTGTCTGTCTGTCTGTCTGTCTGTCTGTTGGTGGTTCAAATGATTCGAAATCTAAATGTTGATTATATTTGTCTACTCTGTCTCTTATTCATGTTATTTATTCTCTCATTTGTTATCTAATTGATATCGTATTTCACGCGCAATTACGTCGACCTTGTCTTCTTTAGCGTCGACAATTGGTTGCCTTTCGCTTTTTATTTTTCACCAAGGAGCCATTACGGAGATAGGCATTCTATCTTACAATGTGGTTAAGTTCGACTATCTTGGCGCTAATTATGCGTGTATAAATAATTTTTGCCTACTCTGCTACTAATTATCACGTTTTGTGCTCACCGTCGAAATAGCCTTCCAGACAATATTGCGTAGCGCGAGCCTGCTTAGTCCGAGCGAAATCTCTCCATTTCTCAAGCGTGTGCCGTACAGCGGCTTCGCCTCAACATGTCTGCAACTGCGGCGGTGCCCTCTTTACAGGAATATTGTACAATGTGGCTGATTTTCGACCACAGGGGCGCGAATTAAGCCCTAGCGTTAAATTTAACTACTCTACGACTTATTCTCGCTTCTTGTCTTCTATAAATCTATATTTTGGTACTTTTTTCCACTCACTACGGCAATCTAGAGACCCGAAATGACCGTATTTTTTTAACACGAAAGTGTTTTATGCGGGGTCCACCAAGACTTCACTGACATATTTCCGTCACGGAAATACGTCATAGAACATAATACAAAGAAAGAAACCAGAAGAAAAAGTTCCACAAACATGCAAAATTTGGAAATCGAACCCACGACCTCTCGGTCCGCGACGACTAGATCGCCGAGCGTTTAACCCATTGCGCCACAAACGCATTTGCAGAGAGCTACACAGACGCGCCTTATATATCTAACACTCCTCCGTGTACCCGCGCTCTTGCTCGGGGCGGTGCCGCCGCCTACGAGCAGAAAAGAGAAGTACTGCATTATGACACTAACGCGCACCGACAGTGAACGCTTCGGTGGTCTCAGCACTACGACGCCTCGATGCCAGCATTCGAAGGGACGCTGGCATCAAGAAGCACTACCAACGCCACCTAGGTGGCGTTCACCGTACTCAGCACAGCGGAGCGTGGCCTCCGCAATTAGCTCTGAAAATGTTTCTGAAGTTGATCGCGGAGGCTGCAATTACGACGCGCTGTACGCGCTGATTTGACTCGGTGACGATTCAGTTACGTGCTTTGTCTTGCGCGTTGTGCTAGCGTGTGCAGCGTAGTGCAGCTTCCATATGCACGACGGTTGCTCATGGTCATCGACGTTGGTAGTCGTGATGGAGGAGACGTGCCACCAGGCGTCAGCGTGGGTGCATCAACGCCTAAGGGCGCTTTAGCCACAAAACACCAATAGACATTATATATCAATGTGCAATAAACATTACACTACTTCTGTGAAGACACGTTTCACTTTCGTGTTCTATACCGATTCCTATATAAGAGGGATCAACCACATTTTTTGGAAGTTTACAAGTAGTAGTAGTAGTAGAAAACTTTATTTTATGTTTTAAGAACGAAGTCCCAGAGGGTGGAGCCCTCAGTCCAGGGCCCCATTTGCTGCTGCTATCCGGCTGGCCCGGTCGATCAGGCATCGCTGGTCGTCGAAGGCTGTGCTGGAAAGAGCGGCTTCCCACTGGGATGGGGAGGGGTTGGGTATTCTAGGTAAGCCGAGTGGTTTGGAGCATTCCCACGTAGAATGGTAGAGGTTTGGGTGACCACCACAGAAAGGACATTTGTCGGGGTACTGGCTAGGGTAAAAAGTGTGGCGGAGAGCAAGGCTGGGGAACGTATTAGTTTGGAGCTGACGCCAAGCGGCTGCATCTGCACGGTTTAGCTTCACGTGTGGTGGGGGGAATATTCTACGGGATAGTCTGTGGTGTTGTAGTATATGCGTGTATGTAAGCGGTATCGTTTCCACCTTGTCTGGGTTGGACTGGTCTTCCACCGGTGCCTGGAGGGTTAGGCCTCGGGCTGCCGCATGAACGCGCTCATTGCCAGGGAGAGACGCATGCCCAGGTGTCCAGACTAGGTGAACTAGTGGAATGTTTTGCTTCTTGTGTAGAATTTTATGAGCGATCGGTGAAATCCGTCCTTGTGCGTAGTTTCGACATGCTTGCTGCGAATCTGTAAGAATATGTATGATCTTATCTGGGGGTTGAGCGCTGATGGCGAGGGCTATGGCACATTCTTCGGCTTCCGTGCAGTTGTCAGTGCGTATTGTGGCTGATAATAGTGCTTCGCCCCTCCAGTCGGCCACCGCTACCACTTTGGCTGTAATGTCAGGGTAGCACGCGGCGTCTGTATAGAAGGTGTCGAGGTCGTTGCAGTATGCTCGGTG